>NC_082709.1:28188497-28455997 GCF_030144855.1 Hypanus sabinus
CTCCTCCACCACATCCCTCTGCAATCTTCTCCACCAGCACTTTCAGCAATCTCCTCCACCACATGCCTATGCAATCACCTCCAGCACATCCTTCAGCAATCTCCTCCAACTCATCCTTCAGAAATCTCCTCCACCACATCCTTCAGCAATCTCCTCCACCACATCCCACTGCAATCTCCTCCAACACATCCTTCAGAAATCTCCTCCACCACATCCATCAGAAATCTCCTCCACCACATTCTTCAGAAATCTCCTCCAGCACATACGATATCTCTCGGCAATCTCCTCCACCACAATCTTCAGCAATCTCCTCCACCACATACCTCGGCAATCTCCTCCACCACGTCTTTCAGCAATCTGCTCCATCATATCCCTCTACGATCTACTTCACCACATCCCTCTGCAATCTCCTCCACCACATCATTCAGCATCTCCTCCACAATGTCCTTAAGCAATCTCCTCGACCACATCCTTAAGCAATCTCCTCCACCATATCCTTCAACAAACTCCTCCACCACATCCTTCAGCAATCTCCTCCACCAGATACTTCAGCAATCTCCTGCGCCACATCTATCTGCAATCCCCTCCACCACAATCTTCAGTAATCTCCTACACGACATCCCTCTGCAATCGCCTCCAAAACCTTCTTCAGCAATCTCCTCCACAACAACTCTCTGTAATCCCCTGCACCAGAATCTTCAGCAATCTCCTCCACCACATCCTTCAGCAATCTCCTCCACAACATCCCTCTGCAATCTCCTCCACCACGTCTTTCAGCAATCTGCTCCATCATATCCCTCTACGATCTACTTCACCACATCCCTCTGCAATCTCCTCTACCACATCATTCAGCATCTCCTCCACAATGTCCTTAAGCTATCTCCTCCAATTTATCCTTCAACGAACTCCTTCACCACATCCTTCAGCAATCTCCTCCACCATATCCTTCAGCAATCTCCTGCGCCACATCCTTCTGCAATCTCCTCCACGACGTCCTTCTGCAATCACCGCAACCACTTCCTTCAGCATTCTCCTCTACCACATCCCTGTGCAATCACCTCCACAATGTCCTTCTGCAATCTCTTCCACTGCATTACTCTGCAATCGCCTCCACCACATACTTCAGAAATCTCCTCCACCATATCCTTCAACAAACTCCTCCACCACATCCTTCGACAAACTCCTCCACCAGATACTTCAGCAATCTCCTGCGCCACATCTATCTGCAATCCCCTCCACCACAATCTTCAGTAATCTCCTACACCACATCCCTCTGCAATCACCTCCAAAACCTTCTTCAGCAATCTCCTCCACAACAACTCTCTGTAATCCCCTGCACCAGAATCTTCAGCAATCTCCTCCACCACATCCTTCAGCAATCTCCTCCACAACATCCCTCTGCAATCTCCTCCGCCACATCCTTCAGCAATCTCCTCCACCTCATCCTTCTCCAATCTCCTCCACCACATCCTTCTCCAATCTCCTCCACCACATCCTTCAGCAATCTCCTCCACAACATCCCTCTGCAATCCCCCTCCACCACAATCTTCAGCAATCTCCTCCACCACATCTCTCTGCAATCACCTCCACAACATCCTTCTCCAATCTCCTCCAGCACATCCTTCTCCAATCTCCTCCAAGACGTCTTTCAACAATCTCCTGAACCAGTTCCTTCAGCATTCTCCTCTAGCACATCCCTGAGCAATCACCTCCACAATGAACTTCTGCAATCTCTTCCAGCACATCCCTCTGCAATTGCCTCCACCACATCCTTCAGAAATCTCCTCCACCACATCCTTCAACAAACTCCTCCACCACATCCTTCAGCAATCTACTCCAACACATCCCTCTGCAATCTCCTCCACCACATCCCTCTGCAATCTTCTCCACCAGCACTTTCAGCAATCTCCTCCACCACATGCCTATGCAATCACCTCCAGCACATCCTTCAGCAATCTCCTCCAACTCATCCTTCAGAAATCTCCTCCAGCACATCCTTCAGCAATCTCCTCCACCACATCCCACTGCAATCTCCTCCAACACATCCTTCAGAAATCTCCTCCACCACATCCATCAGAAATCTCCTCCACCACATCCTTCAGAAATCTCCTCCAGCACATACGATATCTCTCGGCAATCTCCTCCACCACAATCTTCAGCAATCTCCTCCACCACATACCTCGGCAATCTCCTCCACCACGTCTTTCAGCAATCTGCTCCATCATATCCCTCTACGATCTACTTCACCACATCCCTCTGCAATCTCCTCCACCACATCCTTCTCCAATCTCCTCCACGACGTCTTTCAACAATCTCCTGAACCAGTTCCTTCAGCATTCTCCTCTAGCACATCCCTGAGCAATCACCTCCACAATGAACTTCTGCAATCTCCTCCAACACATCCCTCTGCAATCTCCTACACCACAACCCTCTGCAAACACCTACACCACTTCCTTCTGCAATCTCTGCCAACATATCTCTCTGCAATCCCCTCCACTACAATCTTCAGCAATCTCCTCCACCACATCCCTCTGCAATCGCCTCCACCACGTCCTTCAGCAATCTCCTCCACCACTTCCCTCTGCAATCTCCTCCACCACATCCCTCTTCAACCTTTCCCCACCACATCCATCTGACAACTACTCCACCAGATCCCTCTGCTTTCTCCTCCACCACATACTTCAGCAATGTCCACCACCAGATCCCTAGGCAATCTCCTGCACCACATCCCTTTGCTATCTCCTCCACGATATCCTTCAGCAATCTCCTCCACCACATCCCTCTGCAATCTCCTCCACCACATCCTTCAACAATCTCCTCGACCACATCCCTCTGCAATCTCCTCCACCACATCCTTCTCCAATCTCCTCCACCAAATCCGTCAGCAATCTCCTCCACCACATCCCTCTGCAACCTCCTCCTCCACATCCCTCTGCTATCTCCTCTAACACATCCTTCTCTAATCCCCTCCACCACATCCCTCTGCAATCTGTCGCCCCACATCCTTGAGCAATGTCCTCCACCAGATCAGTCTGCAATCTCCTCCACCACATCGTTCAGCAATCTCCTCCACCTCTTCGCTCTGCAATCTCCTGCACCACATCCTTCAGCAATATCCTCTGCCACATCCTTTCGCATTCTCCTCCACCACAACCTTCAGTAAACACCTCCACCACATCCCTCTGCAATCTGCACCACCACATCCTTTAGCAATGACCTCCACCAGATCGGTCTGCAATCTCCTCCACCACAGCCCTTTGCAACCACCTCCACGTAATCCTTCTCCAATCTCCTCCATCACCTTCTTCAGCTATCTTCTCGACCACATCCTTCTCGAATCTCCTCCACCACATCCCTCTCCAATCACCGCAACCACATCCTTCCACAATGTCCTCCACTACATCCCTCTGCAATCTCCTCAACCTCATCCTTCAGCAATCTCCTCCACAACATCCTTTTGCAATCTCCTCCACCATGTCCCTCTGCAATCACCTACACCACATCCCTTTGCAATCTCCTCCACGATATCCTTCAGCAATCTCCTCCACCAATTCCTTCAGCAATCTCCTCCACCACATCCATCAGCAATCTTCTCCACCACGTCCCTCTGCAATCTCCTCCTCCACATCCTTCAGCAATCTCCTCCACCACATCCCTCTGCAATCTCCTCCACTACATCCTTCAGCAATCTCCTCCACCACATCCTTCAGCAATCTCCTCCACCACATCCCTCTGCAATCTCCTCCACCAGATCCTTCTGCAATCTCTTCCACCATATTCGTCTGCAATCTCTTCCACCACATCCTTCAACAATCTCCCCCAGCACAGCCTTAAACAATCTCCTCCACCTCATCGTTCAGCAGTCTCCTCCACCACATCACTCTGTAAACTCCTCCAACATATCCCTCTGCAATCTCCTCCACCACATCCTTCAACAATCTCCTCAACCACATCCCTCTGCAATCTCCTCCACCACATCCTTCTCCAATCTCCTCCACCAAATCCGTCAGCAATCTCCTCCACCAGATCCCTCTGCAACCTCCTCCTCCACATCCCTCTGCTATCTCCTCTAACACATCCTTCTCTAATCTCCTCCACCACATCCCTCTGCAATCTGTCACCCCACATCCTTGAGCAATGTCCTCTACCAGATCAGTCTGCAATCTCCTCCACCACATCGTTCAGCAATCTCCTCCACCTCATCGCTCCGCAATCTCCTCCACCACAACCTTCTGCAAAATCCTCCACCATTTCCTTCAGCAATCTGCTACACCTCATCCCTCTGCAATCATCTCCACCACATTCCTTCTCCAATCTCCTCCACAAGCTCCTTCAGCAAACTCCTCCACCACATCCTTCTGCAAATTCCTCCACTACATCCCCCTGCAATCTCCTGCAGCACATCCCCCTGCAATCTCCTCCACCCAATCCTTCAGCAATCTCCTCCACCACATCACTCTGCCATCTCCACAACCACATCCTTCAGCAATCTCCTCCACCACATCCGTCTGCTGTCTCCTGCACCACATCCTTCAGCAATCTCCCCCACTACATCCCTCTGTAATCTCTTCCCCACATCCATCTGCAATCTCCTCCACCACATCCCTCTGCAATCTCCTCCACCACATCCATTTACAATCTCCTCCACCACATCCCTCTGCAATCTCCTCTACCACATTACTCAGCAATGTGTTCGAACAGATCATTCTCCAAACTACTCCACCACATCCTTCAGCAATCTCCTTCACCACGTTCTTCAGCAATCTCCGCCAACATATCCTTCAGCAATCTCCTCCACCACATCCCTCAGCAATCTGCTGCTCCACATCCTTTAGCAATGTCCTCCACCACATCCCTGTGCAATCTCCTCCACCAATTCCTTCAGCAATGTTCTCCACCACATCCTTCTCCAATCTCCTCCACCACCTTCTTCAGCTATCTTCTCGACCACATCCTTCTCGAATCTCCTCCACTACATCCCTCTCCAATCACCGTAACCACATCCTTCCACAATGTCCTCCACTTCATCCCTCTGCAATCTCCTCAACTTCTTCCTTCAGCAAACTCCTCCACAACATCCTTTTGCAATCACCTCCACCTCATCCTTCTCCAATCACCGCAACCACATCCTTCCGCAATGTCCGCCACTACATCCCTCTGCAATCTCTTCCAGGACATCCTTCAGCAATCTCCTCCACCACATCCTTCAGCAATGCCCTCCACCAGAACCGTCTGCAATCTCCACCACCACACCCCTTTGCAATCTCCTCCACCTCATCCTTCTCCTGTCTGCACCACCACATCCTTCCGCAAAGTCCGCCTCTACATCCCTTTGAAATCACCTCCACCTCATCCATCTCCAATCACCGCAACCACATCCTTCTGCAATGTCCTCCACTACATTCCTTTGTATTCTCCTCCACCTCATCCTTCTGTCTCCACCACCACATCCTTCTGCAAAGTCCGCCTCTACATCCCTCTGTAATCCCCTCCAGCACATTCTTCAGCAATCTCCTCCACCACATCCTTCAGCAATCTCCTCCAATATATCCTTCAGCAATGTCCTCCACCACAACCCTCTGCAATTTCCTCCACCACATCATTCAGCAACGCCCTCCACCAGATCCTTCTCTAATCTCCTCCAGCACATCATTCAGCAATCTCCTCCACCACATCCTTCAGCAATGTCCTCCACCACAGCCTTCTCCAATGTCCTCCTCCACATCCTTCAGCAATCTCCTCCACCTCATCCATTACCAATGTCCTCCAGCAGATCCGCTGCAATCTCCTCCACCACATCCTTCAGCAATCTCCGCCAACATATCCTTCAGCAATGTCCTCCACCACATCCCTCTTCAATCTCCTCCACCACATCCCTCTGCAATCTCCTCCACCAGATCCTTCTGCAATCTCTTCCACCATATTCGTCTGCAATCTCTTCCACCACATCCTTCAACAATCTCCCCCAGCACAGCCTTAAACAATCTCCTCCACCTCATCGTTCAGCAGTCTCCTCCACCACATCACTCTGTAAACTCCTCCAACATATCCCTCTGCAATCTCCTCCACCACATCCTTCAACAATCTCCTCGACCACATCCCTCTGCAATCTCCTCCACCACATCCTTCTCCAATCTCCTCCACCAAATCCGTCAGCAATCTCCTCCACCAGATCCCTCTGCAATCTCCTCCACCAGATCCTTCTGCAATCTCTTCCACCATATTCGTCTGCAATCTCTTCCACCACATCCTTCAACAATCTCCCCCAGCACAGCCTTAAACAATCTCCTCCACCTCATCGTTCAGCAGTCTCCTCCACCACATCACTCTGTAAACTCCTCCAACATATCCCTCTGCAATCTCCTCCACCACATCCTTCAACAATCTCCTCGACCACATCCCTCTGCAATCTCCTCCACCACATCCTTCTCCAATCTCCTCCACCAAATCCATCAGCAATCTCCTCCACCAGATCCCTCTGCAACCTCCTCCTCCACATCCCTCTGCTATCTCCTCTAACACATCCTTCTCTAATCTCCTCCACCACATCCCTCTGCAATCTGTCACCCCACATCCTTGAGCAATGTCCTCTACCAGATCAGTCTGCAATCTCCTCCACCACATCGTTCAGCAATCTCCTCCACCTCATCGCTCCGCAATCTCCTGCACCACATCCTTCAGCAATATCCTCTGCCACTTCCTTCTGCATTCTCCTCCACCACAACCTTCTGCAAAATCCTCCACCATTTCCTTCAGCAATCTGCTACACCTCATCCCTCTGCAATCATCTCCACCACATTCATTCTCCAATCTCCTCCACAAGCTCCTTCAGCAAACTCCTCCACCTCATCCTTCTGCAATCTCCACCACCACATCCTTCTGCAAATTCCTCCACTACATCCCCCTGCAATCTCCTGCAGCACATCCCCCTGCAATCTCCTCCACCCAATCCTTCAGCAATCTCCTCCACCACATCACTCTGCCATCTCCACAACCACATCCTTCAGCAATCTCCTCCACCACATCCGTCTGCTGTCTCCTGCACCACATCCTTCAGCAATCTCCCCCACTACATCCCTCTGTAATCTCTTCCCCACATCCATCTGCAATCTCCTCCACCACATCCCTCTGCAATCTCCTCCACCACATCCATTTACAATCTCCTCCACCACATCCCTCTGCAATCTCCTCTACCACATTACTCAGCAATGTGTTCGAACAGATCATTCTCCAAACTACTCCACCACATCCTTCAGCAATCTCCTTCACCACGTTCTTCAGCAATCTCCGCCAACATATCCTTCAGCAATCTCCTCCACCACATCCCTCAGCAATCTGCTGCTCCACATCCTTTAGCAATGTCCTCCACCACATCCCTGTGCAATCTCCTCCACCAATTCCTTCAGCAATGTTCTCCACCACATCCTTCTCCAATCTCCTCCACCACCTTCTTCAGCTATCTTCTCGACCACATCCTTCTCGAATCTCCTCCACTACATCCCTCTCCAATCACCGTAACCACATCCTTCCACAATGTCCTCCACTTCATCCCTCTGCAATCTCCTCAACTTCTTCCTTCAGCAAACTCCTCCACAACATCCTTTTGCAATCACCTCCACCTCATCCTTCTCCAATCACCGCAACCACATCCTTCCGCAATGTCCGCCACTACATCCCTCTGCAATCTCTTCCAGGACATCCTTCAGCAATCTCCTCCACCACATCCTTCAGCAATGCCCTCCACCAGAACCGTCTGCAATCTCCACCACCACACCCCTTTGCAATCTCCTCCACCTCATCCTTCTCCTGTCTGCACCACCACATCCTTCCGCAAAGTCCGCCTCTACATCCCTTTGAAATCACCTCCACCTCATCCATCTCCAATCACCGCAACCACATCCTTCTGCAATGTCCTCCACTACATTCCTTTGTATTCTCCTCCACCTCATCCTTCTGTCTCCACCACCACATCCTTCTGCAAAGTCCGCCTCTACATCCCTCTGTAATCCCCTCCAGCACATTCTTCAGCAATCTCCTCCACCACATCCTTCAGCAATCTCCTCCAATATATCCTTCAGCAATGTCCTCCACCACAACCCTCTGCAATTTCCTCCACCACATCATTCAGCAACGCCCTCCACCAGATCCTTCTCTAATCTCCTCCAGCACATCATTCAGCAATCTCCTCCACCACATCCTTCAGCAATGTCCTCCACCACAGCCTTCTCCAATGTCCTCCTCCACATCCTTCAGCAATCTCCTCCACCTCATCCATTACCAATGTCCTCCAGCAGATCCGCTGCAATCTCCTCCACCACATCCTTCAGCAATCTCCGCCAACATATCCTTCAGCAATGTCCTCCACCACATCCCTCTTCAATCTCCTCCACCACATCCCTCTGCAATCTCCTCCACCAGATCCTTCTGCAATCTCTTCCACCATATTCGTCTGCAATCTCTTCCACCACATCCTTCAACAATCTCCCCCAGCACAGCCTTAAACAATCTCCTCCACCTCATCGTTCAGCAGTCTCCTCCACCACATCACTCTGTAAACTCCTCCAACATATCCCTCTGCAATCTCCTCCACCACATCCTTCAACAATCTCCTCGACCACATCCCTCTGCAATCTCCTCCACCACATCCTTCTCCAATCTCCTCCACCAAATCCGTCAGCAATCTCCTCCACCAGATCCCTCTGCAATCTCCTCCACCAGATCCTTCTGCAATCTCTTCCACCATATTCGTCTGCAATCTCTTCCACCACATCCTTCAACAATCTCCCCCAGCACAGCCTTAAACAATCTCCTCCACCTCATCGTTCAGCAGTCTCCTCCACCACATCACTCTGTAAACTCCTCCAACATATCCCTCTGCAATCTCCTCCACCACATCCTTCAACAATCTCCTCGACCACATCCCTCTGCAATCTCCTCCACCACATCCTTCTCCAATCTCCTCCACCAAATCCATCAGCAATCTCCTCCACCAGATCCCTCTGCAACCTCCTCCTCCACATCCCTCTGCTATCTCCTCTAACACATCCTTCTCTAATCTCCTCCACCACATCCCTCTGCAATCTGTCACCCCACATCCTTGAGCAATGTCCTCTACCAGATCAGTCTGCAATCTCCTCCACCACATCGTTCAGCAATCTCCTCCACCTCATCGCTCCGCAATCTCCTGCACCACATCCTTCAGCAATATCCTCTGCCACTTCCTTCTGCATTCTCCTCCACCACAACCTTCTGCAAAATCCTCCACCATTTCCTTCAGCAATCTGCTACACCTCATCCCTCTGCAATCATCTCCACCACATTCATTCTCCAATCTCCTCCACAAGCTCCTTCAGCAAACTCCTCCACCTCATCCTTCTGCAATCTCCACCACCACATCCTTCTGCAAATTCCTCCACTACATCCCCCTGCAATCTCCTGCAGCACATCCCCCTGCAATCTCCTCCACCCAATCCTTCAGCAATCTCCTCCACCACATCACTCTGCCATCTCCACAACCACATCCTTCAGCAATCTCCTCCACCACATCCGTCTGCTGTCTCCTGCACCACATCCTTCAGCAATCTCCCCCACTACATCCCTCTGTAATCTCTTCCCCACATCCATCTGCAATCTCCTCCACCACATCCCTCTGCAATCTCCTCCACCACATCCATTTACAATCTCCTCCACCACATCCCTCTGCAATCTCCTCTACCACATTACTCAGCAATGTGTTCGAACAGATCATTCTCCAACCTACTCCACCACATCCTTCAGCAATCTCCTTCACCACGTTCTTCAGCAATCTCCGCCAACATATCCTTCAGCAATCTCCTCCACCACATCCCTCAGCAATCTGCTGCTCCACATCCTTTAGCAATGTCCTCCACCACATCCCTGTGCAATCTCCTCCACCAATTCCTTCAGCAATGTTCTCCACCACATCCTTCTCCAATCTCCTCCACCACCTTCTTCAGCTATCTTCTCGACCACATCCTTCTCGAATCTCCTCCACTACATCCCTCTCCAATCACCGTAACCACATCCTTCCACAATGTCCTCCACTTCATCCCTCTGCAATCTCCTCAACTTCTTCCTTCAGCAAACTCCTCCACAACATCCTTTTGCAATCTCCTCCACCTCATCCTTCTCCTGTCTGCACCACCACATCCTTCCGCAAAGTCCGCCTCTACATCCCTCTGAAATCACCTCCACCTCATCCATCTCCAATCACCGCAACCACATCCTTCTGCAATGTCCTCCACTACATTCCTTTGTATTCTCCTCCACCTCATCCTTCTGTCTCCACCACCACATCCTTCTGCAAAGTCCGCCTCTACATCCCTCTGTAATCCCCTCCAGCACATTCTTCAGCAATCTCCTCCACCACATCCTTCAGCAATCTCCTCCAATATATCCTTCAGCAATGTCCTCCACCACAACCCTCTGCAATTTCCTCCACCACATCATTCAGCAACGCCCTCCACCAGATCCTTCTCTAATCTCCTCCAGCACATCATTCAGCAATCTCCTCCACCACATCCTTCAGCAATGTCCTCCACCACAGCCTTCTCCAATGTCCTCCTCCTCATCCTTCAGCAATCTCCTCCACCTCATCCATTACCAATGTCCTCCAGCAGATCCGCTGCAATCTCCTCCACCACATCCTTCAGCAATCTCCGCCAACATATCCTTCAGCAATGTCCTCCACCACATCCCTCTTCAATCTCCTCTACCACATCCCTTTGCAATCTGCTCCACCACACCCTTCAGCAGTCTCCTCCACCACATCGCACTGCAATCTCCTCCACCTCATCCTTCAGCAATGTCCTCCAACAGATCCCTCTGAAATCACCTCCACCTCATCCATCTCCAAACACCGCAACCACATCCTTCTGCAATGTCCTTCACTACATCCCTTTGTATTCTCCTCCACCTCATCCTTCTCCTGTCTCCACCACCACATCCTTCCGCAAAGTCCGCCTCTACATCCCTCTGCAATCCCCTCCAGCACATTCTTCAGCAATCTCCTCCACCACATCCTTTTGCCACCTCCTCCACCACATCCCTGTGCAATCACCTCCACCAATTCCTTCAGCAATGTCCTCCACCACATCCTTCTCCAATCTCTTCCTCCACATCCTTCAGCAATCTCCTCCAATATATCCTTCAGCAATGTCCTCCACCACAACCCTCAACAATTTCCTCCACCACACCATTCAGCAACGCCCTCCAGCAGATCCTTCTCTAATCTCCTCCAGCACATTTTTCAACAATCAACTCCACCACATCCAACAGCATTGTCCACCACTAGATCCCTCTGCAATCTCCCCCAGCACATCCTTAAACAATCTCCTCCACCTCATCGTTTAGCAGTCTCCTCCACCACATCACTCTGTAAACTCCTCCAACATATCCCTCTGCAATCTCCTCCACCACATCCTTCTCCAATCTCCTCCACCAAATCCGTCAGCAATCTCCTCCACCACATCCCTCTGCAACCTCCTCCTCCACATCCCTCTGCTATCTCCTCTAACACATCCTTCTCTAATCTCCTCCACCACATCCCTCTGCAATCTGTCGCCCCACATCCTTGAGCAATGTCCTCCACCAGATCAGTCTGCAATCTCCTCCACCAGATCGTTCAGCATTTTCCTCCACCACAAACATCTGCAAAATCCTCCATCATATCCTTCAGCAATCTGCTACACCTCATCCCTCTGCAATCATCTCCACCACATTCATTCCCCAATCTCCTCCACAAGCTCCTTCAGCAATCTCCTCCACCTCATCCTTCTGCAATCTCCACCACCACATCCTTCCGCAAATTCCTCCACTACATCCCCCTGCAATCTCCTGCAGCACATCCCTCTGCAATCTCCTCCACCCAATCCTTCAGCAATCTCCTCCACCACATCACTCTGCCATCTCCACAACCACATCCTACAGCAATCTCCTCCACCACATCCTTCAGCAGTCTCCTCCACCACTTTCTTCCGCAATGTCCTCCACCAGATTCGTCTGCAATCTCCATTACCACATCCCTTTGCAATCTCCTCCACCTCATCCTTCTCCTGTCTGCACCACCACATCTTTCCACAAAGTCCGCCTCTACATCCCTCTGCAAACCCCTCCAGCACATTCATCAGCAATCTCCTCCACCACATCCTTTTGCAATCTCCTCCACCACATCCCTGTGCAATCTCCTCCACCACATCCCTGTGCAATCTACTCCACCAATTCCTTCAGCAATGTCCTCCACCACAACCCTCTGCAATTTCCTCCACCACATCATTCAGCAACGCCCTCCACCAGATCCTTCTCTAATCTCCTCTCAGCACATCGTTCAGCAATCTCCTCCACCACATCCGTCAGCAATGTCCTCCACCACAGCCTTCTCCAATGTCCTCCTCCACATCCTTCAGCAATCTCCTCCACCTCATCCGTTACCAATGTCCTCCAGCAGATCCGCTGCAATCTCCTCCACCACATCCTTCAGCAATCTCCGCCAACATATCCTTCAGCAATGTCCTCCACCACATCCCTCTTCAATCTCCTCTACCACATCCCTTTGCAATCTGCTCCACCACACCCTTCAGCAGTCTCCTCCACCACATCCCACTGCAATCTCCTCCACCTCATCCTTCAGCAATGTCCTCCACCAGAACCCTCTGAAATCATCTCCACCTCATCCATCTCCAATCACCGCAATCACATCCTTCTGCAATGTCCTCCACTACATTCCTTTGTATTCTCCTCCACCTCATCCTTCTGTCTCCACCACCACATCCTTCTGCAAAGTCCGCCTCTACATCCCTCTGTAATCCCCTCCAGCACATTCTTCAGCAATCTCCTCCACCACATCCTTTTGCAATCTCCTCCACCACATTCCTGTGCAATCTCCTCCACCAATTCCTTCAGCAATGTCCTCCACCACATCCTTCTGCAATCTCCACCACCACATCCTTCCGCAAATTCCTCCACTACATCCCGCTGCAATCTCCTGCAGCACATCCCCCTGCAATCTCCTCCACCCAATCATTCAGCAATCTCCTCCACCACATCACTCTGCCATCTCCACAACCACATCCTCCAGCAATCTCCTCCACCACATCCTTCAGCAGTCTCCTCCACCACTTTCTTCAGCAATGTCCTCCACCAGATCCGTCTGCAATCTCCACCACCACATCCCTTTGTAATCTCCTCCACCTCATCCTTCTCCTGTCTGCACCACCACATCTTTCCGCAAAGTCCGCCTCTACATCCCTCTGTAATCCCCTCCAGCACATTCTTCAGCAATCTCCTCCACCACATCCTTTTGCAATCTCCTCCACCACATCCCTGTGCAATCTCCTCCACCAATTCCTTCAGCAATGTCCTCCACCACATCCTTCTCCAATCTCCTCCACCACATCCTTCAGCAATCTCCTCCAATATATCCTTCAGCAATGTCCTCCACCACAACCCTCTGCAATTTCCTCCACCACATCATTCAGCAATGCCCTCCACCAGATCCTTCTCTAATCTCCTCCAGCTCATCGTTCAGCAATCTCCTCCACCACATCCTTCAGCAATGTCCTCCACCACAGCCTTCTCCAATGTCCTCCTCCACATCCTTCAGCAATCTCCTCCACCTCATCCGTTACCAATGTCCTCCAGCAGATCCGCTGCAATCTCCTCCACCACATCCTTCAGCAATCTCTGCCAACATATCCTTCAGCAATGTCCTCCACCACATCCCTCTTCAATCTCCTCTACCACATCCCTTTGCAATCTGCTCCACCACACCCTTCAGCAGTCTCCTCCACCACATCCCACTGCAATCTCCTCCACCTCATCCTTCAGCAATGTCCTCCACCAGATCCCTCTGAAATCACCTCCACCTCATCCATCTCCAATCACCGCAACCACATCCTTCTGCAATGTCCTCCACTACATTCCTTTGTATTCTCCTCCACCTCATCCTTCTGCCACATACTTCAGCAATCTACTCCACCACATCTTTCAGCATTCTCATCCACCACCACCCTCTGCAATTTCCTCCACCACACCATTCAGCAACGCCCTCCACCAGATCCTTCTCTAATCTCCTCCAGCACATTTTTCAACAATCAACTCCACCACATCCAACAGCATTGTCCACCACTAGATCCCTCTGCAATCTCCGCCACCACATCCTTCAGCAATCACCTCCACCACATCCCTTTGCAATCTCCGCCACCACATCCATTAGCAATGTCCTCCACCAGATCGGTCTGCAATCTCCTACACCACGTCCCTTTGCAACCTCCTCCAACTATTCCTTCTCCAATCTCCTCCACCACCTCCTTCAGCTATCTTCTCGACCACATCCTTCTCGAATCTCCTCCACCACATCCTTCTCCATTCACCGCAACCACATCCTTCCACAATGTCCTCCACTACATCCCTCTGCAATCTCCTCCACCACGTCCCTCTGCAATCTCCTCCACCAAATCCTTCAGCAATCTCCTCCACCACATCCCTCAGGAAACCCCTCCTCCACATCCCTCTGCTATCTCCTCCAACACATCGTTCAGCAATCTGCTGCTCCACATCTATTAAAAATCTCCTCCACCACATCCGTCTGCAATCTCCTCCACCACATCCTTCAGCAATCTGCGGCTCCACATCCATTAGCAATCTCCGCCACCACATCCCTCAGGAAACTCCTCCTCCACATCCCTCTGCTATCTCCTCCACCACATCCGTCTGCAATCTCCTCCACCACATCCTTCTGCAATCTCCTCTGACACATCCGTCAGCAATCTCCTTCACAACATCCTTTTGCAATTTCCTCCACCACATACTTCAGCAATCTGCTCCAACACATCCCTCAGCAATCCCCTCCACCACAAACTTCAGCAATCTCCTCCAACACACCCTCTGCAATCTCCTCCAGCACATCCCTTTGCAATCTTCTCCACCAGCACTTTCAGCAATCTCCTCCACCACATCCCTGTGTAATCACCTACACCACATCTTTCAGCAATCTCCTCTACCACATGCCTATGCAATCACCTCCAGCACATCCTTCAGCAATCTCCTCCAACTCATCCTTCAGAAATCTCCTCCACCACATCCTTCAGCAATCTCCACCACCACATCCCTCTGCAATCACCTCCACAACATCCTTCAGCAATCACTGCAACCACTTCCTTCAGCATTCTCCTCTACCACGTCCCTGTGCAATCACCTCCACAATGTCCTTCTGCAATCTCTTCCACCATATTCCTCTGCAATCGCCTCCACCACATCCTTCAGAAATCTCCTCCACAACGTCCTTCAACAATCTCCTCAACCACTTCCTTCAGCATTCTCCTCTACCACATCCCTCTGCAATCAGCTCCACAATGTCCTTCTGCAATCTCTTCCACCGCATTCCTCTGCAATCGCCTCCACCACATCCTTCAGAAATCTCCTCCACCACATCCTGCAACAAACTCTTCCACCACATCCCTCTGCAATCTCCTCCAACACATCCCTCTGCAATCTCCTGCACCACTTCCCTCTGCAATCTCCTCTACAACATCAATGTGCAATCAACTGCACTACATCCTTCTGCAATCTCTTCCACCATATCTCTCTGCAAAAAAACTCCACCACAATCTTCAGCAATCTCCTCCACCACATGCCTCGGCAATCACCTCCAGCACATCCTTCAGCAATCTCCTCCACAATGTCCTTAAGCAATCTCCTCCAATTTATCCTTCAACGAACTACTTCACCACATCCTTCAGCAATCTCCTCCACCATATCCTTCAGCAATCTCCTGCGCCACATCCTTCTGCAATCTCCTCCACAACGTCCTTCAGCAATCACCGCAACCACTTCCTTCAGCATTCTCCTCTACCACATCCCTGTGCAATCACCTCCACAATGTCCTTCTGCAATCTCTTCCACTGCATTCCTCTGCAATCGCCTCCACCACATACTTCAGAAATCTCCTCCACCATATCCTTCAACAAACTCCTCCACCACATCCTTCAGCAATCTCCTCCACCAGATACTTCAGCAATTTCCTGCGCCACATCTATCTGCAATCCCCTCCACCACAATCTTCAGTAATCTCCTACACCACATCCCTCTGCAATCGCCTCCAAAACCTTCTTCAGCAATCTCCTCCACAACAACTCTCTGTAATCCACTGCACCAGAACCTTCAGCAATCTCCTCCAAAACCTTCTTCAGCAATCTCCTCCACAACAACTCTCTGTAATCCACTGCACCAGAACCTTCAGCAATCTCCTCCACCACATCCTTCAGCAATCTCCTCCACAACATCCCTCTGCAATCTCCTCCGCCACATTCTTCAGCAATCTCCTCCACCACATCCTTCAGCAATCTCCTCCACAACATCCCTTTGCAATCCCCCTCCACCACAATCTTCAGCAATCTCCTCCACCACATCTCTCTGCAATCACCTCCACAACATCCTTCTCCAATCTCCTCCAGCACATCCTTCTCCAATCTCCTCCACGACGTCTTTCAACAATCTCCTGAACCAGTTCCTTCAGCATTCTCCTCTAGCACATCCCTGAGCAATCACCTCCACAATGACCTTCTGCAATCTCTTCCACCACATCCCTCTGCAATTGCCTCCACCACATCCTTCAGAAATCTCCTCCACCACATCCTTCAACAAACTCCACCACATCCCTGTGCAATCACCTACACCACATCTTTCAGCAATCTCCTCCACCACATGCCTATGCAATCACCTCCAGCACCCTTCAGCAATCTCCTCCAACTCATCCTTCAGAAATCTCCTCCACCACATCCTTCAGCAATCTCCTCCACCACATCCCACTGCAATCTCCTCCACCACATCCATCAGAAATCTCCTCCACCACATCCTTCAGAAATCTCCTCCAGCACATACGATATCTCTCTGCAATCCCCTCCACCACAATCTTCATCAATCTCCTCCACCACATCCCTCTGCAATCGCCTCCACCACGTCCTTCAGCAATCTCCTCCACCAGATCCCTCTGCAATCTCCTCCACCACATCCCTCTTCAACCTTTCCCCACCACATCCATCTGAAAACTACTCCACCAGATCCCTCTGCTTTCTCCTCCACCACATACTTCAGCAATGTCCACCACCAGATCCCTAGGCAAACACCTCCACCACAACCCTTTGCTCTCTCCTCCACGATATCATTCAGCAATCTCCTCCACCAATTCCTTCAGCAATCTCCTCCACCACATCCCTCTGTAATCTGCTCCACGAATTCCTTCAGCAATCTCCTCCACAACATCCTTCAGCAATCTCCTCCACCACATCCCTCTGCAATCTCCTCCACCACATCCTTCAGCAATCTCCTCCACCAGATACTTCAGCAATCTCCTGCGCCACATCTATCTGCAATCCCCTCCACCACAATCTTCAGTAATCTCCTACACCACATCCCTCTGCAATCGCCTCCAAAACCTTCTTCAGCAATCTCCTCCACAACAACTCTCTGTAATCCACTGCACCAGAACCTTCAGCAATCTCCTCCACCACATCCTTCAGCAATCTCCTCCACAACATCCCTCTGCAATCTCCTCCGCCACATTCTTCAGCAATCACCTCCACCACATCCCTCTGCAATCTGCACCACCACATCCTTTAGCAATGTCCTCCACCAGATCGGTCTGCAATCTCCTCCACCACAACCCTTTGCAACCACCTCCACGTAATCCTTCTCCAATCTCCTCCACCACCTTCTTCAGCTATCTTCTCGACCACATCCTTCTCGAATCTCCTCCACCACATCCCTCTCCAATCACCGCTACCACATCCTTCCACAATTTCCTCCACTACATCCCTCTGCAATCTCCTCAACCTCATCCTTCAGCAAACTCCTCCACAACATCCTTTTGCAATCTCCTCCACCATGTCCCTCTGCAATCTCCTCCACCAAATCCGTCAGCAATCTCCTCCACCACATCCCTTTGCAATCTCCTCCACGATATCCTTCAGCAATCTCCTCCACCAATTCCTTCAGCAATCTCCTCCACCACATCCATCAGCAATCTTCTCCACCACGTCCGTCTGCAATCTCCTCCTCCACATACTTCAGCTATCTCCTCCACCACATCCCTCTGCAATCTCCTCCACTACATCCTTCAGCAATCTCCTCCACCACATCCTTCAGCAATCTCCTCCACCACATCCCTCTGCAATCTCCTCCACCACATCCTTCAGAAATCTTCTCCACGACGTCCTTCAACAATCTCCTCAACCACTTCCTTCAGCATTCTCCTCTACCACATCCCTGTGCAATCACCTCCACAATGTCCTTCTGCAATCTCTTCCACCGCATTCCTCTGCAATCGCCTCCACCACATCCTTCAGAAATCTCCTCCACCACATCCTGCAACAAACTCTTCCACCACATCCTTCTGCAATCTCCTCCAACACATCCCTCTGCAATCTCCTGCACCACTTCCCTCTGCAATCTCCTCCACCACATCCCTGTGCAATCACCTACACTACATCCTTCTGCAATCTCTTCCACCATATCTCTCTGCAATCCACTCCACCACAATCTTCAGCAATCTCCTCCACCACATGCCTCGGCAATCACCTCCAGCATATCCTTCAGCAATCTCCTCCAACACATCCCTCTGCAATCTCCAACACCACATCCCTCTGCAATCTCTTCCACCACGTCTTTCAGCAATCTGCTCCATCATATCCCTCTACGAACTACTTCACCACATCCCTCTTCAATCTCCTCCACCACATCATTCAGCATCTCCTCCACAATGTCCTTAAGCAATCTCCTCCAATTTATCCTTCAACGAAATCCTTCACCACATCCTTCAGCAATCTCCTCCACCATATCCTTCAGCAATCTCCTGCGCCACATCCTTCTGCAATCTCCTCCACGACGTCTTTCAGCAATCACTGCAACCACTTCCTTCAGCATTCTCCTCGACCACATCCCTGTGCAATCACCTCCACAATGTCCTTCTGCAATCTCTTCCACTGCATTCCTCTGCAATCGCCTCCACCACATACTTCAGAAATCACCTCCACCATATCCTTCAACAAACTCCTCCACCACATCCTTCAGCAATCTCCTCCACCAGATACTTCAGCAATCTCCTGCTCCACATCTATCTGCAATCCCCTCCACCACAATCTTCAGTAATCTCCTACACCACATCCCTCTGCAATCGCCTCCAAAACCTTCTTCAGCAATCTCCTCCACAACAACTCTCTATAATCCCCTGCACCAGAATCTTCAGCAATCTCCTCCACCACATCCTTCAGCAATCTCCTCCACAACATCCCTCTGCAATCTCCTCCGCCACATCCTTCAGCAATCTCCTCCACCTCATCCTTCTCCAATCTCCTCCACCACATCCTTCAGCAATCTCCTCCACAACATCCCTCTGCAATCCCCCTCCACCACAATCTTCAGCAATCTCCTCCACCACATCTCTCTGCAATCCCCTCCACCACAATCTTCAGCAATCTCCTCCACCACATCTCTCTGCAATCACCTCCACAACATCCTTCTCCAATCTCCTCCAGCACATCCTTCTCCAATCTCCTCCACGACGTCTTTCAACAATCTCCTGAACCAGTTCCTTCAGCATTCTCCTCTAGCACATCCCTGAGCAATCACCTCCACAATGTCCTTCTGCAATCTCCTCCGCCACATTCTTCAGCAATCTCCTCCACCACATCCTTCAGCAATCTCCTCCACAACATCCCTTTGCAATCCCCCTCCACCACAATCTTCAGCAATCTCCTCCACCACATCTCTCTGCAATCACCTCCACAACATCCTTCTCCAATCTCCTCCAGCACATCCTTCTCCAATCTCCTCCACGACGTCTTTCAACAATCTCCTGAACCAGTTCCTTCAGCATTCTCCTCTAGCACATCCCTGAGCAATCACCTCCACAATGACCTTCTGCAATCTCTTCCACCACATCCCTCTGCAATTGCCTCCACCACATCCTTCAGAAATCTCCTCCACCACATCCTTCAACAAACTCCTCCACCACATCCTTCAGCAATCTCCTCCAACACATCCCTCTGCAATCTCCTCCACCACATCCCTCTGCAATCTTCTCCACCAGCACTTTCAGCAATCTCCTCCACCACATCCCTGTGCAATCACCTACACCACATCTTTCAGCAATCTCCTCCACCACATGCCTATGCAATCACCTCCAGCACATCCTTCAGCAATCTCCTCCAACTCATCCTTCAGAAGTCTCGTCCACCACATCCTTCAGCAATCTCCTCCACCACATCCCACTGCAATCTCCTCCAACACATCCTTCAGAAATCTCCTGCACCACATCCATCAGAAATCTCCTCCAGCACATGCAATATCTCTCAGCAATCCCCTCCACCACAATCTTCAGCAATCTCCTCCACCACATACCTCGGCAATCTCCTCCACCACGTCTTTCAGCAATCTGCTCCATCATATCCCTCTACGATCTACTTCACCACATCCCTCTGCAATCTCCTCCACCACATCATTCAGCATCTCCTCCACAATGTCCTTAAGCAATCTCCTCCACCACATCCTTAAGCAATCTCCTCCACCATATCCTTCAACAAACTCCTCCACCACATCATTCAGCAATCTCCTCCACCAGATACTTCAGCAATCTCCTGCGCCACATCTATCTGCAATCCCCTCCACCACAATCTTCAGTAATCTCCTACACGACATCCCTCTGCAATCGCCTCCAAAACCTTCTTCAGCAATCTCCTCCACAACAACTCTCTGTAATCCCCTGCACCAGAATCTTCAGCAATCTCCTCCACCACATACTTCAGCAATCTCCTACACAACATCACTCTGCAATCTCCTCCACCACGTCTTTCAGCAATCTGCTCCATCATATCCCTCTACGATCTACTTCACCACATCCCTCTGCAATCTCCTCTACCACATCATTCAGCATCTCCTCCACAATGTCCTTAAGCTATCTCCTCCAATTTATCCTTCAACGAACTCCTTCACCACATCCTTCAGCAATCTCCTCCACCATATCCTTCAGCAATCTCCTGCGCCACATCCTTCTGCAATCTCCTCCACGACGTCCTTCAGCAATCACCGCAACCACTTCCTTCAGCATTCTCCTCTACCACATCCCTGTGCAATCACCTCCACAATGTCCTTCTGCAATCTCTTCCACTGCATTACTCTGCAATCGCCTCCACCACATACTTCAGAAATCTCCTCCACCATATCCTTCAACAAACTCCTCCACCACATCCTTCAGCAATCTCCTCCACCAGATACTTCAGCAATCTCCTGCGCCACATCTATCTGCAATCCCCTCCACCACAATCTTCAGTAATCTCCTACACCACATCCCTCTGCAATCACCTCCAAAACCTTCTTCAGCAATCTCCTCCACAACAACTCTCTGTAATCCCCTGCACCAGAATCTTCAGCAATCTCCTCCACCACATCCTTCAGCAATCTCCTCCACAACATCCCTCTGCAATCTCCTCCGCCACATCATTCAGCAATCTCCTCCACCTCATCCTTCTCCAATCTCCTCCATCACATCCTTCTCCAATCTCCTCCACCACATCCTTCAGCAATCTCCTCCACAACATCCCTCTGCAATCCCCCTCCACCACAATCTTCAGCAATCTCCTCCACCACATCTCTCTGCAATCACCTCCACAACATCCGTCTCCAATCTCCTCCAGCACATCCTTCTCCAATCTCCTCCACGACGTCTTTCAACAATCTCCTGAACCAGTTCCTTCAGCATTCTCCTCTAGCACATCCCTGAGCAATCACCTCCACAATGAACTTCTGCAATCTCTTCCAGCACATCCCTCTGCAATTGCCTCCACCACATCCTTCAGAAATCTCCTCCACCACATCCTTCAACAAACTCCTCCACCACATCCTTCAGCAATCTCCTCCAACACATCCCTCTGCAATCTCCTCCACCACATCCCTCTGCAATCTTCTACACCAGCACTTTCAGCAATCTCCTCCACCACATGCCTATGCAATCACCTCCAGCACATCCTTCAGCAATCTCCTCCAACTCATCCTTCAGAAATCTCCTCCAGCACATCCTTCAGCAATCTCCTCCACCACATCCCACTGCAATCTCCTCCAACACATCCTTCAGAAATCTCCTCCACCACATCCATCAGAAATCTCCTCCACCACATCCTTCAGAAATCTCCTCCAGCACATACGATATCTCTCGGCAATCTCCTCCACCACAATCTTCAGCAATCTCCTCCACCACATACCTCGGCAATCTCCTCCACCACGTCTTTCTGCAATCTGCTCCATCATATCCCTCTACGATCTACTTCACCACATCCCTCTGCAATCTCCTCCAGCACATCCTTCTCCAATCTCCTCCACGACGTCTTTCAACAATCTCCTGAACCAGTTCCTTCAGCATTCTCCTCTAGCACATCCCTGAGCAATCACCTCCACAATGAACTTCTGCAATCTCCTCCAACACATCCCTCTGCAATCTCCTACACCACAACCCTCTGCAAACACCTACACCACTTCCTTCTGCAATCTCTGCCACCATATCTCTCTGCAATCCCCTCCACTACAATCTTCAGCAATCTCCTCCTCCACATCCCTCTGCAATCGCCTCCACCACGTCCTTCAGCAATCTCCTCCACCACTTCCCTCTGCAATCTCCTCCACCACATCCCTCTTCAACCTTTCCCCACCACATCCATCTGACAACTACTCCACCAGATCCCTCTGCTTTCTCCTCCACCACATACTTCAGCAATGTCCACCACCAGATCCCTAGGCAAACTCCTGCACCACATCCCTTTGCTATCTCCTCCACGATATCCTTCAGCAATCTCCTCCACCACATCCCTCTGCAATCTCCTCCACCACATCCTTCAACAATCTCCTCGACCACATCCCTCTGCAATCTCCTCCACCACATCCTTCTCCAATCTCCTCCACCAAATCCGTCAGCAATCTCCTCCACCACATCCCTCTGCAACCTCCTCCTCCACATCCCTCTGCTATCTCCTCTAACACATCCTTCACTAATCCCCTCCACCACATCCCTCGGCAATCTGTCGCCCCACATCCTTGAGCAATGTCCTCCACCAGATCAGTCTGCAATCTCCTGCACCACAGCGTTCAGCAATCTCCTCCACCTCATCGCTCTGCAATTTCCTGCACCACATCCTTCAGCAATATCCTCTGCCACATCCTTCCGCATTCTCCTCCACCATAACCTTCAGTAAACACCTCCACCACATCCCTCTGCAATCTGCACCACCACATCCTTTAGCAATGACCTCCACCAGATCGGTCTGCAATCTCCTCCACCACAACCCTTTGCAACCACCTCCACGTAATCCTTCTCCAATCTCCTCCACCACCTTCTTCAGCTATCTTCTCGACCACATCCTTCTCGAATCTCCTACACCACATCCCTCTCCAATCACCGCAACCACATCCTTCCACAATGTCCTCCACTACATCCCTCTGCAATCTCCTCAACCTCATCCTTCAGCAATCTCCTCCACAACATCCTTTTGCAATCTCCTCCACCATGTCCCTCTGCAATCACCTACACCACATCCCTTTGCAATCTCCTCCACGATATTCTTCAGCAATCTCCTCCACCAATTCTTTCAGCAATCTCCTTCAACACATCCATCAGCAATCTTCTCCACCACGTCCCTCTGCAATCTCCTCCTCCACATCCTTCAGCAATCTCCTCCACCACATCCCTCTGCAATCTCCTCCACTACATCCTTCAGCAATCTCCTCCACCACATCCTTCAGCAATCTCCTCCACCACATCCCTCTGCAATCTCCTCCACCAGATCCTTCTGCAATCTCTTCCACCATATTCGTCTGCAATCTCTTCCACCACATCCTTCAACAATCTCCCCCAGCACAGCCTTAAACAATCTCCTCCACCTCATCGTTCAGCAGTCTCCTCCACCACATCACTCTGTAAACTCCTCCAACATATCCCTCTGCAATCTCCTCCACCACATCCTTCAACAATCTCCTCGACCACATCCCTCTGCAATCTCCTCCACCACATCCTTCTCCAATCTCCTCCACCAAATCCGTCAGCAATCTCCTCCACCAGATCCCTCTGCAATCTCCTCCACCAGATCCTTCTGCAATCTCTTCCACCATATTCGTCTGCAATCTCTTCCACCACATCCTTCAACAATCTCCCCCAGCACAGCCTTAAACAATCTCCTCCACCTCATCGTTCAGCAGTCTCCTCCACCACATCACTCTGTAAACTCCTCCAACATATCCCTCTGCAATCTCCTCCACCACATCCTTCAACAATCTCCTCGACCACATCCCTCTGCAATCTCCTCCACCACATCCTTCTCCAATCTCCTCCACCAAATCCGTCAGCAATCTCCTCCACCAGATCCCTCTGCAACCTCCTCCTCCACATCCCTCTGCTATCTCCTCTAACACATCCTTCTCTAATCTCCTCCACCACATCCCTCTGCAATCTGTCACCACACATCCTTGAGCAATGTCCTCTACCAGATCAGTCTGCAATCTCCTCCACCACATCGTTCAGCAATCTCCTCCACCTCATCGCTCCGCAATCTCCTGCACCACATCCTTCAGCAATATCCTCTGCCACTTCCTTCTGCATTCTCCTCCACCACAACCTTCTGCAAAATCCTCCACCATTTCCTTCAGCAATCTGCTACACCTCATCCCTCTGCAATCATCTCCACCACATTCATTCTCCAATCTCCTCCACAAGCTCCTTCAGCAAACTCCTCCACCTCATCCTTCTGCAATCTCCACCACCACATCCTTCTGCAAATTCCTCCACTACATCCCCCTGCAATCTCCTGCAGCACATCCCCCTGCAATCTCCTCCACCCAATCCTTCAGCAATCTCCTCCACCACATCACTCTGCCATCTCCACAACCACATCCTTCAGCAATCTCCTCCACCACATCCGTCTGCTGTCTCCTGCACCACATCCTTCAGCAATCTCCCCCACTACATCCCTCTGTAATCTCTTCCCCACATCCATCTACAATCTCCTCCACCACATCCCTCTGCAATCTCCTCCACCACATCCATTTACAATCTCCTCCACCACATCCCTCTGCAATCTCCTCTACCACATTACTCAGCAATGGGTTCGAACAGATCATTCTCCAAACTACTCCACCACATCCTTCAGCAATCTCCTTCACCACGTTCTTCAGCAATCTCCGCCAACATATCCTTCAGCAATCTCCTCCACCACATCCCTCAGCAATCTGCTGCTCCACATCCTTTAGCAATGTCCTCCACCACATCCCTGTGCAATCTCCTCCACCAATTCCTTCAGCAATGTTCTCCACCACATCCTTCTCCAATCTCCTCCACCACCTTCTTCAGCTATCTTCTCGACCACATCCTTCTCGAATCTCCTCCACTACATCCCTCTCCAATCAGCGTAACCACATCCTTCCACAATGTCCTCCACTTCATCCCTCTGCAATCTCCTCAACTTCTTCCTTCAGCAAACTCCTCCACAACATCCTTTTGCAATCACCTCCACCTCATCCTTCTCCAATCACCGCAACCACATCCTTCCGCAATGTCCGCCACTACATCCCTCTGCAATCTCTTCCAGGACATCCTTCAGCAATCTCCTCCACCACATCCTTCAGCAATGCCCTCCACCAGAACCGTCTGCAATCTCCACCACCACACCCCTTTGCAATCCCCTCCACCTCATCCTTCTCCTGTCTGCACCACCACATCCTTCCGCAAAGTCCGCCTCTACATCCCTCTGAAATCACCTCCACCTCATCCATCTCCAATCACCGCAATCACATCCTTCTGCAATGTCCTCCAATATATCCTTCAGCAATGTCCTCCACCACAACCCTCTGCAATTTCCTCCACCACATCATTCAGCAACGCCCTCCACCAGATCCTTCTCTAATCTCCTCCAGCACATCATTCAGCAATCTCCTCCACCACATCCTTCAGCAATGTCCTCCACCACAGCCTTCTCCAATGTCCTCCTCCACATCCTTCAGCAATCTCCTCCACCTCATCCATTACCAATGTCCTCCAGCAGATCCGCTGCAATCTCCTCCACCACATCCTTCAGCAATCTCCGCCAACATATCCTTCAGCAATGTCCTCCACCACATCCCTCTGCAATCTCCTCCACCAGATCCTTCTGCAATCTCTTCCACCATATTCGTCTGCAATCTCTTCCACCACATCCTTCAACAATCTCCCCCAGCACAGCCTTAAACAATCTCCTCCACCTCATCGTTCAGCAGGCTCCTCCACCACATCACTCTGTAAACTCCTCCAACATATCCCTCTGCAATCTCCTCCACCACATCCTTCAACAATCTCCTCGACCACATCCCTCTGCAATCTCCTCCACCACATCCTTCTCCAATCTCCTCCACCAAATCCGTCAGCAATCTCCTCCACCAGATCCCTCTGCAATCTCCTCCACAACATCCCTCTGCAATCTCCTCTGCCACATCCTTCAGCAATCTCCTCCACCTCATCCTTCTCCAATCTCCTCCACCACATCCTTCTCCAATCTCCTCCACCACATCCTTCAGCAATCTCCTCCACAACATCCCTCTGCAATCCCCCTCCACCACAATCTTCAGCAATCTCCTCCACCACATCTCTCTGCAATCACCTCCACAACATCCTTCTCCAATCTCCTCCAGCACATCCTTCTCCAATCTCCTCCACGACTTCTTTCAACAATCTCCTGAACCAGTTCCTTCAGCATTCTCCTCTAGCACATCCCTGAGCAATCACCTCCACAATGAACTTCTGCAATCTCTTCCAGCACATCCCTCTGCAATTGCCTCCACCACATCCTTCTGAAATCTCCTCCACCACATCCTTCAACAAACTCCTCCACCACATCCTTCAGCAATCTCCTCCAACACATCCCTCTGCAATCTCCTCCACCACATCCCTCTGCAATCTTCTCCACCAGCACTTTCAGCAATCTCCTCCACCACATGCCTATGCAATCACCTCCAGCACATCCTTCAGCAATCTCCTCCAACTCATCCTTCAGAAATCTCCTCCAGCACATCCTTCAGCAATCTCCTCCACCACATCCCACTGCAATCTCCTCCAACACATCCTTCAGAAATCTCCTCCACCACATCCATCAGAAATCTCCTCCAGCACATACGACATCTCTCTGCAATCACCTCCACAACATCCTTCTCCAATCTCCTCCAGCACATCCTTCTCCAATCTCCTCCACGACTTCTTTCAACAATCTCCTGAACCAGTTCCTTCAGCATTCTCCTCTAGCACATCCCTGAGCAATCACCTCCACAATGAACTTCTGCAATCTCTTCCAGCACATCCCTCTGCAATTGCCTCCACCACATCCTTCTGAAATCTCCTCCACCACATCCTTCAACAAACTCCTCCACCACATCCTTCAGCAATCTCCTCCAACACATCCCTCTGCAATCTCCTCCACCACATCCCTCTGCAATCTTCTCCACCAGCACTTTCAGCAATCTCCTCCACCACATGCCTATGCAATCACCTCCAGCACATCCTTCAGCAATCTCCTCCAACTCATCCTTCAGAAATCTCCTCCAGCACATCCTTCAGCAATCTCCTCCACCACATCCCACTGCAATCTCCTCCAACACATCCTTCAGAAATCTCCTCCACCACATCCATCAGAAATCTCCTCCAGCACATACGACATCTCTCTGCAATCACCTCCACAACATCCTTCTCCAATCTCCTCCAGCACATCCTTCTCCAATCTCCTCCACGACTTCTTTCAACAATCTCCTGAACCAGTTCCTTCAGCATTCTCCTCTAGCACATCCCTGAGCAATCACCTCCACAATGAACTTCTGCAATCTCTTCCAGCACATCCCTCTGCAATTGCCTCCACCACATCCTTCTGAAATCTCCTCCACCACATCCTTCAACAAACTCCTCCACCACATCCTTCAGCAATCTCCTCCAACACATCCCTCTGCAATCTCCTCCACCACATCCCTCTGCAATCTTCTCCACCAGCACTTTCAGCAATCTCCTCCACCACATGCCTATGCAATCACCTCCAGCACATCCTTCAGCAATCTCCTCCACCACATCCATCAGAAATCTCCTCCAGCACATCCTTCAGCAATCTCCTCCACCACATCCCACTGCAATCTCCTCCAACACATCCTTCAGAAATCTCCTCCACCACATCCATCAGAAATCTCCTCCACCACATCCTTCAGAAATCTCCTCCAGCACATACGATATCGCTCGGCAATCTCCTCCACCACAATCTTCAGCAATCTCCTCCACCACATACCTCGGCAATCTCCTCCACCACGTCTTTCAGCAATCTGCTCCATCATATCCCTCTATGATCTACTTCACCACATCCCTCTGCAATCTCCTCCAGCACATCCTTCTCCAATCTCCTCCACGACGTCTTTCAACAATCTCCTGAACCAGTTCCTTCAGCATTCTCCTCTAGCACATCCCTGAGCAATCACCTCCACAATGAACTTCTGCAATCTCCTCCAACACATCCCTCTGCAATCTCCTACACCACAACCCTCTGCAAACACCTACACCACTTCCTTCTGCAATCTCTGCCACCATATCTCTCTGCAATCCCCTCCACTACAATCTTCAGCAATCTCCTCCACCACATCCCTCTGCAATCGCCTCCACCACGTCCTTCAGCAATCTCCTCCACCACTTCCCTCTGCAATCTCCTCCACCACATCCCTCTTCAACCTTTCCCCACCACATCCATCTGACAACTACTCCACCAGATCCCTCTGCTTTCTCCTCCACCACATACTTCAGCAATGTCCACCACCAGATCCCTAGGCAAACTCCTACACCACATCCCTTTGCTATCTCCTCCACGATATCCTTCAGCAATCTCCTCCACCACATCCCTCTGCAATCTCCTCCACCACATCCTTCAACAATCTCCTCGACCACATCCCTCTGCAATCTCCTCCACCACATCCTTCTCCAATCTCCTCCACCAAATCCGTCAGCAATCTCCTCCACCACATCCCTCTGTAACCTCCTCCTCCACATCCCTCTGCTATCTCCTCTAACACATCCTTCTCTAATCCCCTCCACCACATCCCTCTGCAATCTGTCACCCCACATCCTTGAGCAATGTCCTCCACCAGATCAGTCTGCAATCTCCTCCACCACATCGTTCAGCAATCTCCTCCACCTCATCGCTCTGCAATCTCCTGCACCACATCCTTCAGCAATATCCTCTGCCACATCCTTCTGCATTCTCCTCCACCACAACCTTCAGCAATCACCTCCGCCACATCCCTCTGCAATCTGCACCACCACATCCTTTAGCAATGACCTCCACCAGATCGGTCTGCAATCTCCTCCACCACAACCCTTTGCAACCACCTCCACGTAATCCTTCTCCAATCTCCTCCACCACCTTCTTCAGCTATCTTCTCGACCACATCCTTCTCGAATCTCCTCCACCACATCCCTCTCCAATCACCGCAACCACATTCTTCCACAATGTCCTCCACTACATCCCTCTGCAATCTCCTCAACCTCATCCTTCAGCAAACTCCTCCACGATATCCTTCAGCAATCTCCTCCACCAATTCCTTCAGCAATCTCCTCCACCACATCCATCAGCAATCTTCTCCACCACGTCCCTCTGCAATCTCCTCCTCCACATCCTTCAGCAATCTCCTCCACCACATCCCTCTGCAATCTCCTCCACTACATCCTTCAGCAATCTCCTCCACCACATCCTTCAGCAATCTCCTCCACCAGATCCCTCTGCAATCTCCTCCACCAGATCCTTCTGCAATCTCTTCCACCATATTCGTCTGCAATCTCTTCCACCACATCCTTCAACAATCTCCCCCAGAACAGCCTTAAACAATCTCCTCCACCTCATCATTCAGCAGTCTCCTCCACCACATCACTCTGTAAACTCCTCCAACATATCCCTCTGCAATCTCCTCCACCACATCCTTCAACAATCTCCTCGACCACATCCCTCTGCAATCTCCTCCACCACTTCCTTCTCCAATCTCCTCCACCAAATCCGTCAGCAATCTCCTCCACCAGATCCCTCTGCAACCTCCTCCTCCACATCCCTCTGCTATCTCCTCTAACACATCCTTCTCTAATCTCCTCCGCCACATCCCTCTGCAATCTGTCACCCCACATCCTTGAGCAATGTCCTCTACCAGATCAGTCTGCAATCTCCTCCATCACATCGTTCAGCAATCTCCTCCACCTCATCGCTCCGCAATCTCCTGCACCACATCCTTCAGCAATATCCTCTGCCACTTCCTTCTGCATTCTCCTCCACCACAACCTTCTGCAAAATCCTCCACCATTTCCTTCAGCAATCTGCTACACCTCATCCCTCTGCAATCATCTCCACCACATTCATTCTCCAATCTCCTCCACAAGCTCCTTCAGCAAACTCCTCCACCTCATCCTTCTGCAATCTCCACCACCACATCCTTCTGCAAATTCCTCTACTACATCCCCCTGCAATCTCCTGCAGCACATCCCCCTGCAATCTCCTCCACCCAATCCTTCAGCAATCTCCTCCACCACATCACTCTGCCATCTCCACAACCACATCCTTCAGCAATCTCCTCCACCACATCCGTCTGCTGTCTCCTGCACCACATCCTTCAGCAATCTCCCCCACTACATCCCTCTGTAATCTCTTCCCCACATCCATCTGCAATCTCCTCCACCACATCCCTCTGCAATCTCCTCCACCACATCCATTTACAATCTCCTCCACCACATCCCTCTGCAATCTCCTCTACCACATTACTCAGCAATGGGTTCGAACAGATCATTCTCCAAACTACTCCACCACATCCTTCAGCAATCTCCTTCACCACGTTCTTCAGCAATCTCCGCCAACATATCCTTCAGCAATCTCCTCCACCACATCCCTCAGCAATCTGCTGCTCCACGTCCTTTAGCAATGTCCTCCACCACATCCCTGTGCAATGTCCTCCACCAATTCCTTCAGCAATGTTCTCCACCACATCCTTCTCCAATCTCCTCCACCACCTTCTTCAGCTATCTTCTCGACCACATCCTTCTCGAATCTCCTCCACTACATCCCTCTCCAATCACCATAACCACATCCTTCCACAATCTCCTCCACTTCATCCCTCTGCAATCTCCTCAAATTCTTCCTTCAGCAAACTCCTCCACAACATCCTTTTGCAATCACCTCCACCTCATCCTTCTCCAATCACCGCAACCACATCCTTCCGCAATGTCCGCCACTACATCCCTCTGCAATCTCTTCCAGGACATCCTTCAGCAATCTCCTCCACCACATCCTTCAGCAATGCCCTCCACCAGAACCGTCTGCAATCTCCACCACCACACCCCTTTGCAATCTCCTCCACCTCATCCTTCTCCTGTCTGCACCACCACATCCTTCCGCAAAGTCCGCCTCTACATCCCTCTGAAATCACCTCCACCTCATCCATCTCCAATCGCCGCAACCACATCCTTCTGCAATGTCCTCCACTACATTCCTTTGTATTCTCCTCCACCTCATCCTTCTGTCTCCACCACCACATCCTTCTGCAAAGTCCGCCTCTACATCCCTCTGTCATCCCCTCCAGCACATTCTTCAGCAATCTCCTCCACCACATCCTTCAGCAATCTCCTCCAATATATCCTTCAGCAATGTCCTCCACCACAACCCTCTGCAATTTCCTCCACCACATCATTCAGCAACGCCCTCCACCAGATCCTTCTCTAATCTCCTCCAGCACATCATTCAGCAATCTCCTCCACCACATCCTTCAGCAATGTCCTCCACCACAGCCTTCTCCAATGTCCTCCTCCACATCCTTCAGCAATCTCCTCCACCTCATCCATTACCAATGTCCTCCAGCAGATCCGCTGCAATCTCCTCCACCACATCCTTCAGCAATCTCCGCCAACATATCCTTCAGCAATGTCTTCCACCACATCCCTCTTCAATCTCCTCCACCACATCCCTCTGCAATCTCCTCCACCAGATCCTTCTGCAATCTCTTCCACCATATTCGTCTGCAATCTCTTCCACCACATCCTTCAACAATCTCCCCCAGCACAGCCTTAAACAATCTCCTCCACCTCATCGTTCAGCAGTCTCCTCCACCACATCACTCTGTAAACTCCTCCAACATATCCCTCTGCAATCTCCTCCACCACATCCTTCAACAATCTCCTCGACCACATCCCTCTGCAATCTCCTCCACCACATCCTTCTCCAATCTCCTCCACCAAATCCGTCAGCAATCTCCTCCACCAGATCCCTCTGCAATCTCCTCCACCAGATCCTTCTGCAATCTCTTCCACCATATTCGTCTGCAATCTCTTCCACCACATCCTTCAACAATCTCCCCCAGCACAGCCTTAAACAATCTCCTCCACCTCATCGTTCAGCAGTCTCCTCCACCACATCACTCTGTAAACTCCTCCAACATATCCCTCTGCAATCTCCTCCACCACATCCTTCAACAATCTCCTCGACCACATCCCTCTGCAATCTCCTCCACCACATCCTTCTCCAATCTCCTCCACCAAATCCATCAGCAATCTCCTCCACCAGATCCCTCTGCAACCTCCTCCTCCACATCCCTCTGCTATCTCCTCTAACACATCCTTCTCTAATCTCCTCCACCACATCCCTCTGCAATCTGTCACCCCACATCCTTGAGCAATGTCCTCTACCAGATCAGTCTGCAATCTCCTCCACTACATCGTTCAGCAATCTCCTCCACCTCATCGCTCCGCAATCTCCTGCACCACATCCTTCAGCAATATCCTCTGCCACTTCCTTCTGCATTCTCCTCCACCACAACCTTCTGCAAAATCCTCCACCATTTCCTTCAGCAATCTGCTACACCTCATCCCTCTGCAATCTGTCACCCCACATCCTTGAGCAATGTCCTCTACCAGATCAGTCTGCAATCTCCTCCACCACATCGTTCAGCAATCTCCTCCACCTCATCGCTCCGCAATCTCCTGCACCACATCCTTCAGCAATATCCTCTGCCACTTCCTTCTGCATTCTCCTCCACCACAACCTTCTGCAAAATCCTCCACCATTTCCTTCAGCAATCTGCTACACCTCATCCCTCTGCAATCATCTCCACCACATTCATTCTCCAATCTCCTCCACAAGCTCCTTCAGCAAACTCCTCCACCTCATCCTTCTGCAATCTCCACCACCACATCCTTCTGCAAATTCCTCTACTACATCCCCCTGCAATCTCCTGCAGCACATCCCCCTGCAATCTCCTCCACCCAATCCTTCAGCAATCTCCTCCACCACATCACTCTGCCATCTCCACAACCACATCCTTCAGCAATCTCCTCCACCACATCCGTCTGCTGTCTCCTGCACCACATCCTTCAGCAATCTCCCCCACTACATCCCTCTGTAATCTCTTCCCCACATCCATCTGCAATCTCCTCCACCACATCCCTCTGCAATCTCCTCCACCACATCCATTTACAATCTCCTCCACCACATCCCTCTGCAATCTCCTCTACCACATTACTCAGCAATGGGTTCGAACAGATCATTCTCCAAACTACTCCACCACATCCTTCAGCAATCTCCTTCACCACGTTCTTCAGCAATCTCCGCCAACATATCCTTCAGCAATCTCCTCCACCACATCCCTCAGCAATCTGCTGCTCCACATCCTTTAGCAATGTCCTCCACCACATCCCTGTGCAATGTCCTCCACCAATTCCTTCAGCAATGTTCTCCACCACATCCTTCTCCAATCTCCTCCACCACCTTCTTCAGCTATCTTCTCGACCACATCCTTCTCGAATCTCCTCCACTACATCCCTCTCCAATCACCGTAACCACATCCTTCCACAATCTCCTCCACTTCATCCCTCTGCAATCTCCTCAACTTCTTCCTTCAGCAAACTCCTCCACAACATCCTTTTGCAATCACCTCCACCTCATCCTTCTCCAATCACCGCAACCACATCCTTCCGCAATGTCCGCCACTACATCCCTCTGCAATCTCTTCCAGGACATCCTTCAGCAATCTCCTCCACCACATCCTTCAGCAATGCCCTCCACCAGAACCGTCCGCAATCTCCACCACCACACCCCTTTGCAATCTCCTCCACCTCATCCTTCTCCTGTCTGCACCACCACATCCTTCCGCAAAGTCCGCCTCTACATCCCTCTGAAATCACCTCCACCTCATCCATCTCCAATCACCGCAACCACATCCTTCTGCAATGTCCTCCACTACATTCCTTTGTATTCTCCTCCACCTCATCCTTCTGTCTCCACCACCACATCCTTCTGCAAAGTCCGCCTCTACATCCCTCTGTCATCCCCTCCAGCACATTCTTCAGCAATCTCCTCCACCACATCCTTCAGCAATCTCCTCCAATATATCCTTCAGCAATGTCCTCCACCACAACCCTCTGCAATTTCCTCCACCACATCATTCAGCAACGCCCTCCACCAGATCCTTCTCTAATCTCCTCCAGCACATCATTCAGCAATCTCCTCCACCACATCCTTCAGCAATGTCCTCCACCACAGCCTTCTCCAATGTCCTCCTCCACATCCTTCAGCAATCTCCTCCACCTCATCCATTACCAATGTCCTCCAGCAGATCCGCTGCAATCTCCTCCACCACATCCTTCAGCAATCTCCGCCAACATATCCTTCAGCAATGTCCTCCACCACATCCCTCTTCAATCTCCTCTACCACATCCCTTTGCAATCTGCTCCACCACACCCTTCAGCAGTCTCCTCCACCACATCGCACTGCAATCTCCTCCACCTCATCCTTCAGCAATGTCCTCCAACAGATCCCTCTGAAATCACCTCCACCTCATCCATCTCCAAACACCGCAACCACATCCTTCTGCAATGTCCTTCACTACATCCCTTTGTATTCTCCTCCACCTCATCCTTCTCCTGTCTCCACCACCACATCCTTCCGCAAAGTCCGCCTCTACATCCCTCTGCAATCCCCTCCAGCACATTCTTCAGCAATCTCCTCCACCACATCCTTTTGCAACCTCCTCCACCACATCCCTGTGCAATCACCTCCACCAATTCCTTCAGCAATGTCCTCCACCACATCCTTCTCCAATCTCTTCCTCCACATCCTTCAGCAATCTCCTCCAATATATCCTTCAGCAATGTCCTCCACCACAACCCTCTACAATTTCCTCCACCACACCATTCAGAAACGCCCTCCAGCAAATCCTTCTCTATTCTCCTCCAGCACATTTTTCAACAATCAACTCCACCACATCCAACAGCATTGTCCACCACTAGATCCCTCTGCAATCTCCCCCAGCACATCCTTAAACAATCTCCTCCACCTCATCGTTTAGCAGTCTCCTCCACCACATCACTCTGTAAACTCCTCCAACATATCCCTCTGCAATCTCCTCCACCACATCCTTCAACAATCACCTCGACCACATCCCTCTGCAATCTCCTCCACCACATCCTTCTCCAATCTCCTCCACCAAATCCGTCAGCAATCTCCTCCACCACATCCCTCTGCAACCTCCTCCTCCACATCCCTCTGCTATCTCCTCTAACACATCCTTCTCTAATCTCCTCCACCACATCCCTCTGCAATCTGTCGCCCCACATCCTTGAGCAATGTCCTCCACCAGATCAGTCTGCAATCTCCTCCACCACATCGTTCAGCATTCTCCTCCACCACAAACATCTGCAAAATCCTCCATCATATCCTTCAGCAATCTGCTACACCTCATCCCTCTGCAATCATCTCCACCACATTCATTCCTCAATCTCCTCCACAAGCTCCTTCAGCAATCTCCTCCACCTCATCCTTCTGCAATCTCCACCACCACATCCTTCCGCAAATTCCTCCACTACATCCCCCTGCAATCTCCTGCAGCACATCCCTCTGCAATCTCCTCCACCCAATCCTTCAGCAATCTCCTCCACCACATCACTCTGCCATCTCCACAACCACATCCTACAGCAATCTCCTCCACCACATCCTTCAGCAGTCTCCTCCACCTCTTTCTTCTGCAATGTCCTCCACCAGATTCGTCTGCAATCTCCACTACCACATCTCTTTGCAATCTCCTCCACCTCATCCTTCTCCTGTCTGCACCACCACATCTTTCCACAAAGTCCGCCTCTACATCCCTCTGCAAACCCCTCCAGCACATTCATCAGCAATCTCCTCCACCACATCCTTTTGCAATCTCCTCCACCACATCCCTGTGCAATCTCCTCCACCACATCCCTGTGCAATCTCCTCCACCAATTCCTTCAGCAATGTCCTCCACCACAACACTCTGCAATTTCCTCCACCACATCATTCAGCAACGCCCTCCACCAGATCCTTCTCTAATCTCCTCCAGCACATCGTTCAGCAATCTCCTCCACCACATCCTTCAGCAATGTCCTCCACCACAGCCTTCTCCAATGTCCTCCTCCACATCCTTCAGCAATCTCCTCCACCTTATCCGTTACCAATGTCCTCCAGCAGATCCGCTGCAATCTCCTCCACCACATCCTTCAGCAATCTCCGCCAACATATCCTTCAGCAATGTCCTCCACCACATCCCTCTTCAATCTCCTCTACCACATCCCTTTGCAATCTGCTCCACCACACCCTTCAGCAGTCTCCTCCACCACATCCCTCTGCAATCTCCTCCACCACATCCTTCTCCAATCTCCTCCACCAAATCCGTCAGCAATCTCCTCCACCAGATCCCTCTGCAATCTCCTCCACCAGATCCTTCTGCAATCTCTTCCACCATATTCGTCTGCAATCTCTTCCACCACATCCTTCAACAATCTCCCCCAGCACAGCCTTAAACAATCTCCTCCACCTCATCGTTCAGCAGTCTCCTCCACCACATCACTCTGTAAACTCCTCCAACATATCCCTCTGCAATCTCCTCCACCACATCCTTCAACAATCTCCTCGACCACATCCCTCTGCAATCTCCTCCACCACATCCTTCTCCAATCTCCTCCACCAAATCCATCAGCAATCTCCTCCACCAGATCCCTCTGCAACCTCCTCCTCCACATCCCTCTGCTATCTCCTCTAACACATCCTTCTCTAATCTCCTCCACCACATCCCTCTGCAATCTGTCACCCCACATCCTTGAGCAATGTCCTCTACCAGATCAGTCTGCAATCTCCTCCACCACATCGTTCAGCAATCTCCTCCACCTCATCGCTCCGCAATCTCCTGCACCACATCCTTCAGCAATATCCTCTGCCACTTCCTTCTGCATTCTCCTCCACCACAACCTTCTGCAAAATCCTCCACCATTTCCTTCAGCAATCTGCTACACCTCATCCCTCTGCAATCATCTCCACCACATTCATTCTCCAATCTCCTCCACAAGCTCCTTCAGCAAACTCCTCCACCACATCACTCTGCCATCTCCACAACCACATCCTTCAGCAATCTCCTCCACCACATCCCCCTGCAATCTCCTCCACCCAATCCTTCAGCAATCTCCTCCACCACATCACTCTGCCATCTACACAACCACATCCTTCAGCAATCTCCTCCACCTTATCCGTTACCAATGTCCTCCAGCAGATCCGCTGCAATCTCCTCCACCACATCCTTCAGCAATCTCCGCCAACATATCCTTCAGCAATGTCCTCCACCACATCCCTCTTCAATCTCCTCTACCACATCCCTTTGCAATCTGCTCCACCACACCCTTCAGCAGTCTCCTCCACCACATCCCTCTGCAATCTCCTCCACCACATCCTTCTCCAATCTCCTCCACCAAATCCGTCAGCAATCTCCTCCACCAGATCCCTCTGCAATCTCCTCCACCAGATCCTTCTGCAATCTCTTCCACCATATTCGTCTGCAATCTCTTCCACCACATCCTTCAACAATCTCCCCCAGCACAGCCTTAAACAATCTCCTCCACCTCATCGTTCAGCAGTCTCCTCCACCACATCACTCTGTAAACTCCTCCAACATATCCCTCTGCAATCTCCTCCACCACATCCTTCAACAATCTCCTCGACCACATCCCTCTGCAATCTCCTCCACCACATCCTTCTCCAATCTCCTCCACCAAATCCATCAGCAATCTCCTCCACCAGATCCCTCTGCAACCTCCTCCTCCACATCCCTCTGCTATCTCCTCTAACACATCCTTCTCTAATCTCCTCCACCACATCCCTCTGCAATCTGTCACCCCACATCCTTGAGCAATGTCCTCTACCAGATCAGTCTGCAATCTCCTCCACCACATCGTTCAGCAATCTCCTCCACCTCATCGCTCCGCAATCTCCTGCACCACATCCTTCAGCAATATCCTCTGCCACTTCCTTCTGCATTCTCCTCCACCACAACCTTCTGCAAAATCCTCCACCATTTCCTTCAGCAATCTGCTACACCTCATCCCTCTGCAATCATCTCCACCACATTCATTCTCCAATCTCCTCCACAAGCTCCTTCAGCAAACTCCTCCACCACATCACTCTGCCATCTCCACAACCACATCCTTCAGCAATCTCCTCCACCACATCCCCCTGCAATCTCCTCCACCCAATCCTTCAGCAATCTCCTCCACCACATCACTCTGCCATCTCCACAACCACATCCTTCAGCAATCTCCTCCACCACATCCGTCTGCTGTCTCCTGCACCACATCCATCTGCAATCTCCTCCACCACATCCCTCTGCAATCTCCTCCACCACATCCATTTACAATCTCCTCCACCACATCCCTCTGCAATCTCCTCTACCACATTACTCAGCAATGTGTTCGAACAGATCATTCTCCAAACTACTCCACCACATCCTTCAGCAATCTCCTTCACCACGTTCTTCAGCAATCTCCGCCAACATATCCTTCAGCAATCTCCTCCACCACATCCCTCAGCAATCTGCTGCTCCACATCCTTTAGCAATGTCCTCCACCACATCCCTGTGCAATCTCCTCCACCAATTCCTTCAGCAATGTTCTCCACCACATCCTTCTCCAATCTCCTCCACCACCTTCTTCAGCTATCTTCTCGACCACATCCTTCTCGAATCTCCTCCACTACATCCCTCTCCAATCACCGTAACCACATCCTTCCACAATGTCCTCCAATTCATCCCTCTGCAATCTCCTCAACTTCTTCCTTCAGCAAACTCCTCCACAACATCCTTTTGCAATCACCTCCACCTCATCCTTCTCCAATCACCGCAACCACATCCTTCCGCAATGTCCGCCACTACATCCCTCTGCAATCTCTTCCAGGACATCCTTCAGCAATCTCCTCCACCACATCCTTCAGCAATGCCCTCCACCAGAACCGTCTGCAATCTCCACCACCACATCCTTTTGCAACCTCCTCCACCACATCCCTGTGCAATCACCTCCACCAATTCCTTCAGCAATGACCTCCACCACATCCTTCTCCAATCTCTTCCTCCACATCCTTCAGCAATCTCCTCCAATATATCCTTCAGCAATGTCCTCCACCACAACCCTCTACAATTTCCTCCACCACACCATTCAGAAACGCCCTCCAGCAGATCCTTCTCTATTCTCCTCCAGCACATTTTTCAACAATCAACTCCACCACATCCAACAGCATTGTCCACCACTAGATCCCTCTGCAATCTCCCCCAGCACATCCTTAAACAATCTCCTCCACCTCATCGTTTAGCAGTCTCCTCCACCACATCACTCTGTAAACTCCTCCAACATATCCCTCTGCAATCTCCTCCACCACATCCTTCAACAATCACCTCGACCACATCCCTCTGCAATCTCCTCCACCACATCCTTCTCCAATCTCCTCCACCAAATCCGTCAGCAATCTCCTCCACCACATCCCTCTGCAACCTCCTCCTCCACATCCCTCTGCTATCTCCTCTAACACATCCTTCTCTAATCTCCTCCACCACATCCCTCTGCAATCTGTCGCCCCACATCCTTGAGCAATGTCCTCCACCAGATCAGTCTGCAATCTCCTCCACCACATCGTTCAGCATTCTCCTCCACCACAAACATCTGCAAAATCCTCCATCATATCCTTCAGCAATCTGCTACACCTCATCCCTCTGCAATCATCTCCACCACATTCATTCCTCAATCTCCTCCACAAGCTCCTTCAGCAATCTCCTCCACCTCATCCTTCTGCAATCTCCACCACCACATCCTTCCGCAAATTCCTCCACTACATCCCCCTGCAATCTCCTGCAGCACATCCCTCTGCAATCTCCTCCACCCAATCCTTCAGCAATCTCCTCCACCACATCACTCTGCCATCTCCACAACCACATCCTACAGCAATCTCCTCCACCACATCCTTCAGCAGTCTCCTCCACCTCTTTCTTCTGCAATGTCCTCCACCAGATTCGTCTGCAATCTCCACTACCACATCTCTTTGCAATCTCCTCCACCTCATCCTTCTCCTGTCTGCACCACCACATCTTTCCACAAAGTCCGCCTCTACATCCCTCTGCAAACCCCTCCAGCACATTCATCAGCAATCTCCTCCACCACATCCTTTTGCAATCTCCTCCACCACATCCCTGTGCAATCTCCTCCACCACATCCCTGTGCAATCTCCTCCACCAATTCCTTCAGCAATGTCCTCCACCACAACACTCTGCAATTTCCTCCACCACATCATTCAGCAACGCCCTCCACCAGATCCTTCTCTAATCTCCTCCAGCACATCGTTCAGCAATCTCCTCCACCACATCCTTCAGCAATGTCCTCCACCACAGCCTTCTCCAATGTCCTCCTCCACATCCTTCAGCAATCTCCTCCAACTTATCCGTTACCAATGTCCTCCAGCAGATCCGCTGCAATCTCCTCCACCACATCCTTCAGCAATCTCCGCCAACATATCCTTCAGCAATGTCCTCCACAACATCCCTCTTCAATCTCCTCTACCACATCCCTTTGCAATCTGCTCCACCACACCCTTCAGCAGTCTCCTCCACCACATCCCTCTGCAATCTCCTCCACCACATCCTTCTCCAATCTCCTCCACCAAATCCGTCAGCAATCTCCTCCACCAGATCCCTCTGCAATCTCCTCCACCAGATCCTTCTGCAATCTCTTCCACCATATTCGTCTGCAATCTCTTCCACCACATCCTTCAACAATCTCCCCCAGCACAGCCTTAAACAATCTCCTCCACCTCATCGTTCAGCAGTCTCCTCCACCACATCACTCTGTAAACTCCTCCAACATATCCCTCTGCAATCTCCTCCACCACATCCTTCAACAATCTCCTCGACCACATCCCTCTGCAATCTCCTCCACCACATCCTTCTCCAATCTCCTCCACCAAATCCATCAGCAATCTCCTCCACCAGATCCCTCTGCAACCTCCTCCTCCACATCCCTCTGCTATCTCCTCTAACACATCCTTCTCTAATCTCCTCCACCACATCCCTCTGCAATCTGTCACCCCACATCCTTGAGCAATGTCCTCTACCAGATCAGTCTGCAATCTCCTCCACCACATCGTTCAGCAATCTCCTCCACCTCATCGCTCCGCAATCTCCTGCACCACATCCTTCAGCAATATCCTCTGCCACTTCCTTCTGCATTCTCCTCCACCACAACCTTCTGCAAAATCCTCCACCATTTCCTTCAGCAATCTGCTACACCTCATCCCTCTGCAATCATCTCCACCACATTCATTCTCCAATCTCCTCCACAAGCTCCTTCAGCAAACTCCTCCACCACATCACTCTGCCATCTCCACAACCACATCCTTCAGCAATCTCCTCCACCACATCCCCCTGCAATCTCCTGCAGCACATCCCCCTGCAATCTCCTCCACCCAATCCTTCAGCAATCTCCTCCACCACATCACTCTGCCATCTCCACAACCACATCCTTCAGCAATCTCCTCCACCACATCCGTCTGCTGTCTCCTGCACCACATCCATCTGCAATCTCCTCCACCACATCCCTCTGCAATCTCCTCCACCACATCCATTTACAATCTCCTCCACCACATCCCTCTGCAATCTCCTCTACCACATTACTCAGCAATGTGTTCGAACAGATCATTCTCCAAACTACTCCACCACATCCTTCAGCAATCTCCTTCACCACGTTCTTCAGCAATCTCCGCCAACATATCCTTCAGCAATCTCCTCCACCACATCCCTCAGCAATCTGCTGCTCCACATCCTTTAGCAATGTCCTCCACCACATCCCTGTGCAATCTCCTCCACCAATTCCTTCAGCAATGTTCTCCACCACATCCTTCTCCAATCTCCTCCACCACCTTCTTCAGCTATCTTCTCGACCACATCCTTCTCGAATCTCCTCCACTACATCCCTCTCCAATCACCGTAACCACATCCTTCCACAATGTCCTCCACTTCATCCCTCTGCAATCTCCTCAACTTCTTCCTTCAGCAAACTCCTCCACAACATCCTTTTGCAATCACCTCCACCTCATCCTTCTCCAATCACCGCAACCACATCCTTCCGCAATGTCCGCCACTACATCCCTCTGCAATCTCTTCCAGGACATCCTTCAGCAATCTCCTCCACCACATCCTTCAGCAATCTCCTCCAATATATCCTTCAGCAATGTCCTCCACCACAACGCTCTGCAATTTCCTCCACCACATCATTCAGCAACGCCCTCCACCAGATCCTTCTCTAATCTCCTCCAGCACATCATTCAGCAATCTCCTCCACCACATCCTTCAGCAATGTCCTCCACCACAGCCTTCTCCAATGTCCTCCTCCACATCCTTCAGCAATCTCCTCCACCTCATCCATTACCAATGTCCTCCAGCAGATCCGCTGCAATCTCCTCCACCACATCCTTCAGCAATCTCCGCCAACATATCCTTCAGCAATGTCCTCCACCACATCCCTCTTCAATCTCCTCTACCACATCCCTTTGCAATCTGCTCCACCACACCCTTCAGCAGTCTCCTCCACCACATCGCACTGCAATCTCCTCCACCTCATCCTTCAGCAATGTCCTCCAACAGATCCCTCTGAAATCACCTCCACCTCATCCATCTCCAAACACCGCAACCACATCCTTCTGCAATGTCCTTCACTACATCCCTTTGTATTCTCCTCCACCTCATCCTTCTCCTGTCTCCACCACCACATCCTTCCGCAAAGTCCGCCTCTACATCCCTCTGCAATCCCCTCCAGCACATTCTTCAGCAATCTCCTCCACCACATCCTTTTGCAACCTCCTCCACCACATCCCTGTGCAATCACCTCCACCAATTCCTTCAGCAATGTCCTCCACCACATCCTTCTCCAATCTCTTCCTCCACATCCTTCAGCAATCTCCTCCAATATATCCTTCAGCAATGTCCTCCACCACAACCCTCTACAATTTCCTCCACCACACCATTCAGCAACGCCCTCCAGCAGATCCTTCTCTAATCTCCTCCAGCACATTTTTCAACAATCAACTCCACCACATCCAACAGCATTGTCCACCACTAGATCCCTCTGCAATCTCCCCCAGCACATCCTTAAACAATCTCCTCCACCTCATCGTTTAGCAGTCTCCTCCACCACATCACTCTGTAAACTCCTCCAACATATCCCTCTGCAATCTCCTCCACCACATCCTTCAACAATCACCTCGACCACATCCCTCTGCAATCTCCTCCACCACATCCTTCTCCAATCTCCTCCACCAAATCCGTCAGCAATCTCCTCCACCACATCCCTCTGCAACCTTCTCCTCCACATCCCTCTGCTATCTCCTCTAACACATCCTTCTCTAATCTCCTCCACCACATCCCTCTGCAATCTGTCGCCCCACATCCTTGAGCAATGTCCTCCACCAGATCAGTCTGCAATCTCCTCCACCACATCGTTCAGCATTCTCCTCCACCACAAACATCTGCAAAATCCTCCATCATATCCTTCAGCAATCTGCTACACCTCATCCCTCTGCAATCATCTCCACCACATTCATTCCCCAATCTCCTCCACAAGCTCCTTCAGCAATCTCCTCCACCTCATCCTTCTGCAATCTCCACCACCACATCCTTCTGCAAATTCCTCCACTACATCCCCCTGCAATCTCCTCCACCCAATCCTTCAGCAATCTCCTCCACCACATCACTCTGCCATCTCCACAACCACATCCTACAGCAATCTCCTCCACCACATCCTTCAGCAGTCTCCTCCACCTCTTTCTTCCGCAATGTCCTCCACCAGATTCGTCTGCAATCTCCACTACCACATCTCTTTGCAATCTCCTCCACCTCATCCTTCTCCTGTCTGCACCACCACATCTTTCCACAAAGTCTGCCTCTACATCCCTCTGCAAACCCCTCCAGCACATTCATCAGCAATCTCCTCCAGCACATCCTTTTGCAATCTCCTCCACCACATCCCTGTGCAATCTCCTCCACCACATCCCTGTGCAATCTCCTCCACCAATTCCTTCAGCAATGTCCTCCACCACAACCCTCTGCAATTTCCTCCACCACATCATTCAGCAACGCCCTCCACCAGATCCTTCTCTAATCTCCTCCAGCACATCGTTCAGCAATCTCCTCCACCACATCCTTCAGCAATGTCCTCCACCACAGCCTTCTCCAATGTCCTCCTCCACATCCTTCAGCAATCTCCTCCACCTCATCCGTTACCAATGTCCTCCAGCAGATCCGCTGCAATCTCCTCCACCACATCCTTCAGCAATCTCCGCCAACATATCCTTCAGCAATGTCCTCCACCACATCCCTCTTCAATCTCCTCTACCACATCCCTTTGCAATCTGCTCCACCACACCCTTCAGCAGTCTCCTCCACCACATCCCACTGCAATCTCCTCCACCTCATCCTTCAGCAATGTCCTCCACCAGATCCCTCTGAAATCACCTCCACCTCATCCATCTCCAATCACCGCAACCACATCCTTCTGCAATGTCCTCCACTACATTCCTTTGTATTCTCCTCCACCTCATCCTTCTGCCACATACTTCAGCAATCTACTCCACCACATCTTTCAGCATTCTCATCCACCACCACCCTCTGCAATTTCCTCCACCACACCATTCAGCAACGCCCTCCACCAGATCCTTCTCTAATCTCCTCCAGCACATTTTTCAACAATCAACTCCACCACATCCAACAGCATTGTCCACCACTAGATCCCTCTGCAATCTCCGCCACCACATCCTTCAGCAATCACCTCCACCACATCCCTTTGCAATCTCCGCCACCACATCCATTAGCAATGTCCTCCACCAGATCGGTCTGCAATCTCCTACACCACGTCCCTTTGCAACCTCCTCCAACTAATCCTTCTCCAATCTCCTCCACCACCTCCTTCAGCTATCTTCTCGACCACATCCTTCTCGAATCTCCTCCACCACATCCTTCTCCATTCACCGCAACCACATCCTTCCACAATGTCCTCCACTACATCCCTCTGCAATCTCCTCCACCACGTCCCTCTGCAATCTCCTCCACCAAATCCTTCAGCAATCTCCTCCACCACATCCCTCAGGAAACCCCTCCTCCACATCCCTCTGCTATCTCCTCCAACACATCGTTCAGCAATCTGCTGCTCCACATCTATTAAAAATCTCCTCCACCACATCCGTCTGCAATCTCCTCCACCAGATCCTTCAGCAATCTGCGGCTCCACATCCATTAGCAATCTCCGCCACCACATCCCTCAGGAAACTCCTCCTCCACATCCCTCTGCTATCTCCTCCACCACATCCGTCTGCAATCTCCTCCACCACATCCTTCTGCAATCTCCTCTGACACATCCGTCAGCAATCTCCTTCACAACATCCTTTTGCAATTTCCTCCACCACATACTTCAGCAATCTGCTCCAACACATCCCTCAGCAATCACCTCCACCACAAACTTCTGCAAACTCCTCCACTATATCCTTCCGCAATCTCCTCTACTACATCCCTCTGCAATCTCCTCCACCACATCCTTGAGCAATCTCCTCCACCACATCCCTCTGCAATCTCCTCCACCACATCCTTCAGCAATCTCTTCCACCACATCTTTCTCCAATCTCCTCCACCAAATCCGTCAGCAACCTCCTCCACCACATCCCTCTGCAATCTCCTCCACCACATCCTTCTCCAATCTCCTGCACCACCTACTTCAGCAATCTTCTCGAGAACATCCTTCTCAAATCTACTCCACCACATCCTTGTCCAATCACCGCAACCACATCCTTCCGTAATGTCCTCCACTACATCCCTCTGCAATCTCCTCCAGCACTTCCTTCAGAAATCTTCTCCACCACATCCTTCTATAATCCCCTCCACCACATCCCTCTGCAATCTCCTCCACCACACCATTCTGCAATCTCCTCCAACACATCCCTCGCCAACCTCCCCCTCCACATCCCTCTGCAATCTCCTCCACCAATTCCTTCAGCAATGTCCTCCACCACATCCTTCTCCAATCTGCTCCTCCACATCCTTCTCCTGTCTGCACCACCACATCCTTCCGCAAAGTCCGCCTCTACATCCCTCTGCAATCCACTCCAGCACATTCTTCATCAATCTCCTCCACTACATCCTTTTGCAACCTCCACCACCACATCCCTGTGCAATCTCCTCCACCAATTCCTTCAGCAATGTCCTCCACCACATCCTTCTCCAATCTCCTCCTCCACATCCTTCAGCAATCTCCTCCAATATATCCTTCAGCAATGTCCTCCACCACAACCCTCTGCAATTTCCTCCACCACACCATTCAGCAACGCCCTCCACCAGATCCTTCTCTAATCTCCTCCAGCACATTTTTCTACAATCTCCTCCACCACATCCTTCCGCAAAGTCCGCCTCTACATCCCTCTGCAATCCCCTCCAGCACATTCTTCAGCAATCTCCTCCACCACATCCTTCTGCAAACACCTCCACCACGTCTCTCTGCAATCTCCGCCACCACATCCTTCAGCAAGCACCTCCACCACATCCCTTTGCAATCTCCGCCACCACATCCTTTAGCAAAGTCCTCCACCAGATCGGTCTGCAATCTCCTCCACCACGTCCCTTTGCAACCTCCTCCACCTAATCCTTCTCCAGTCTCCTCCACCACCTCCTTCAGCTATCTTCTCGACCACATCCTTCTCGAATCTCCTCCACCACATCCTTCTCCATTCACCGCAACCACATCCTTCCACAATGTCCTCCACTACATCCCTCTGCAATCTCCTCAACCTCATCCTTCAGCAAACTCCCCCACAACATCCTTTTGCAATCTCCTCCACCACATCCAACTGCAATCTCCTCCACCAAATCCGTCAGCAATCTCTTCCACCACATCCCTCAGGAAACTCCTCCTCCACATCCCTCTGCTATCTCCTCCAACACATCCTTCAGCAATCTGCTGCTCCACATCCATTAAAAATCTCCTCCACCACATCCGTCAGCAATCTCCTTCACAACATCCTTTAGCAATTTCCTCCACCACATCCTTCCGCAAAGTCCGCCTCTACATTCCTCTGCAATCCCCTCCACCACGTCCCTCTGCAATCTCCGCCACCACATCCTTCAGCAAGCACCTCCACCACATCCCTTTGCAATCTCCGCCAACACATCCTTTAGCAATGTCCTCCACCAGATCGGTTTGCAATCACCTCCACCACAAACTTCAGCAAACTCCTCCACTACATCCTTCCGCAATCTCCTTTACTACATCCCTCTGCAATCTCCTGCACCACATCCTTGAGCAGTCTCCTCCACCACATCCCTCTGCAATCTCCTCCAACACATCCTTCAGCAATCTCTTCCACCACATCCTTCTCCAATCTCCTCCACCAAATCCGTCAGCAATCTCCTCCACCACATCCCTCTGCAATCTCCTCCACCACATCCTCTAGCAATCTCCTCCACCACATCCTTCTACAATCTCCTGCTCCACATCCTTCAGCAATCACCTCCAACACATCCTTCAGTAAACACCTCCACCACATCCCTCTGCAATCTCCGCCACCACATCCTTCAGCAATCACCTCCACCACATCCCTCTGCAATCTGCGCCACCACATCCTTTAGCAATGTCCTCCACCAGATCGGTCTGCAATCTCCTCCACCACATCCCTTTGCAACCTCCTCCACCTAATCCTTCTCCAGTCTCCTCCACCACCTCCTTCAGCTATCTTCTCGACCACATCCTTCTCGAATCTCCTCCACCACATCCTTCCACAATGTCCTCCACTTCATCCCTCTGCAATCTCCTCAACTTCTTCCTTCGGCAAACTCCTCCACAACATCCCTTTGCAATCTCCTCCACCACATCCATCTGCAATTTCCTCCACCACGTCCCTCTGAAATCTCCTCCACCACATCCTTCAGCAATCTGCGGCTCCACATCCATTAGCAATCTCCGCCACCACATCCCTCAGGAAACTCCTCCTCCACATCCCTCTGCAATCTCCTCCACCACATCCTTCAGCAATCCCTTCTGACACATCCTTCAGCAATCTCCTTCACAACATCCTTTAGCATTTTCCTCCACCACATACTTCAGGCATCTCCGCCACTACAACCCTCTGCAATCTCCTGCACCACATCCATCTCCAATCTCCTCCAACACATCCCTCTGAAATCTCCTCCAACACATCCCTCTGAAATCTCCTCCACCACATCCTTGAGCAATCTCCTCCACCACGTCCCTTTGCAACCTCCTCCACCTAATCCTTCTCCAATCTCCTGCACCACCTACTTCAGCAAACTTCTCGAGAACATCCTTCTCAAATCTACTCCACCACATCCTTGTCCAATCACCGCAACCACATCCTTCCGTAATGTCCTCCACTACATCCCTCTGCAATCTCCTCCAGCACTTCCTTCAGAAATCTTCTCCACCACATCCTTCTATAATCCCCTCCACCACATCCCTCTGCAATCTCCTCCACCACACCATTCTGCAATCTCCTCCAACACATCCCTCGCCAACCTCCCCCTCCACATCCCTCTGCAATCTCCTCCACCAATTCCTTCAGCAATGTCCTCCACCACATCCTTCTCCAATCTGCTCCTCCACATCCTTCTCCTGTCTGCACCACCACATCCTTCCGCAAAGTCCGCCTCTACATCCCTCTGCAATCCACTCCAGCACATTCTTCATCAATCTCCTCCACTACATCCTTTTGCAACCTCCACCACCACATCCCTGTGCAATCTCCTCCACCAATTCCTTCAGCAATGTCCTCCACCACATCCTTCTCCAATCTCCTCCTCCACATCCTTCAGCAATCTCCTCCAATATATCCTTCAGCAATGCCCTCCACCACAACCCTCTGCAATTTCCTCCACCACACCATTCAGCAACGCCCTCCACCAGATCCTTCTCTAATCTCCTCCAGCACATTTTTCTACAATCTCCTCCACCACATCCTTCCGCAAAGTCCGCCTCTACATCCCTCTGCAATCCCCTCCAGCACATTCTTCAGCAATCTCCTCCACCACATCCTTCTGCAAACACCTCCACCACGTCTCTCTGCAATCTCCGCCACCACATCCTTCAGCAAGCACCTCCACCACATCCCTCTGCAATCTCCGCCACCACATCCTTCAGCAATCACCTCCACCACATCCCTCTGCAATCTGCGCCACCACATCCTTTAGCAATGTCCTCCACCAGATCGGTCTGCAATCTCCTCCACCACATCCCTTTGCAACCTCCTCCACCTAATCCTTCTCCAGTCTCCTCCACCACCTCCTTCAGCTATCTTCTCGACCACATCCTTCTCGAATCTCCTCCACCACATCCTTCCACAATGTCCTCCACTTCATCCCTCTGCAATCTCCTCAACTTCTTCCTTCGGCAAACTCCTCCACAACATCCCTTTGCAATCTCCTCCACCACATCCATCTGCAATTTCCTCCACCACGTCCCTCTGAAATCTCCTCCACCACATCCTTCAGCAATCTGCGGCTCCACATCCATTAGCAATCTCCGCCACCACATCCCTCAGGAAACTCCTCCTCCACATCCCTCTGCAATCTCCTTCACAACATCCTTTAGCATTTTCCTCCACCACATACTTCAGGCATCTCCGCCACTACAACCCTCTGCAATCTCCTGCACCACATCCATCTCCAATCTCCTCCAACACATCCCTCTGAAATCTCCTCCAACACATCCCTCTGAAATCTCCTCCACCACATCCTTGAGCAATCTCCTCCACCACGTCCCTTTGCAACCTCCTCCACCTAATCCTTCTCCAATCTCCTGCACCACCTACTTCAGCAATCTTCTCGAGAACATCCTTCTCAAATCTACTCCACCACATCCTTGTCCAATCACCGCAACCACATCCTTCCGTAATGTCCTCCACTACATCCCTCTGCAATCTCCTCCAGCACTTCCTTCAGAAATCTTCTCCACCACATCCTTCTATAATCCCCTCCACCACATCCCTCTGCAATCTCCTCCACCACACCATTCTGCAATCTCCTCCAACACATCCCTCGCCAACCTCCCCCTCCACATCCCTCTGCAATCTCCTCCACCAATTCCTTCAGCAATGTCCTCCACCACATCCTTCTCCAATCTGCTCCTCCACATCCTTCTCCTGTCTGCACCACCACATCCTTCCGCAAAGTCCGCCTCTACATCCCTCTGCAATCCACTCCAGCACATTCTTCATCAATCTCCTCCACTACATCCTTTTGCAACCTCCACCACCACATCCCTGTGCAATCTCCTCCACCAATTCCTTCAGCAATGTCCTCCACCACATCCTTCTCCAATCTCCTCCTCCACATCCTTCAGCAATCTCCTCCAATATATCCTTCAGCAATGCCCTCCACCACAACCCTCTGCAATTTCCTCCACCACACCATTCAGCAACGCCCTCCACCAGATCCTTCTCTAATCTCCTCCAGCACATTTTTCTACAATCTCCTCCACCACATCCTTCCGCAAAGTCCGCCTCTACATCCCTCTGCAATCCCCTCCAGCACATTCTTCAGCAATCTCCTCCACCACATCCTTCTGCAAACACCTCCACCATGTCTCTCTGCAATCTCCGCCACCACATCCTTCAGCAAGCACCTCCACCACATCCCTTTGCAATCTCCGCCACCACATCCTTTAGCAAAGTCCTCCACCAGATCGGTCTGCAATCTCCTCCACCACGTCCCTTTGCAACCTCCTCCACCTAATCCTTCTCCAGTCTCCTCCACCACCTCCTTCAGCTATCTTCTCGACCACATCCTTCTCGAATCTCCTCCACCACATCCTTCTCCATTCACCGCAACCACATCCTTCCACAATGTCCTCCACTACATCCCTCTGCAATCTCCTCAACCTCATCCTTCAGCAAACTCCCCCACAACATCCTTTTGCAATCTCCTCCACCACATCCAACTGCAATCTCCTCCACCAAATCCGTCAGCAATCTCCTCCACCACATCCCTCAGGAAACTCCTCCTCCACATCCCTCTGCTATCTCCTCCAACACATCCTTCAGCAATCTGCTGCTCCACATCCATTAAAAATCTCCTCCACCACATCCGTCAGCAATCTCCTTCACAACATCCTTTAGCAATTTTCTCCACCACATCCTTCCGCAAAGTCCGCCTCTACATTCCTCTGCAATCCCCTCCACCACGTCCCTCTGCAATCTCCGCCACCACATCCTTCAGCAAGCACCTCCACCACATCCCTTTGCAATCTCCGCCACCACATCCTTTAGCAATGTCCTCCACCAGATCGGTCTGCAATCACCTCCACCACAAACTTCTGCAAACTCCTCCACTACATCCTTCCGCAATCTCCTTTACTACATCCCTCTGCAATCTCCTGCACCACATCCTTGAGCAGTCTCCTCCACCACATCCCTCTGCAATCTCCTCCAACACATCCTTCAGCAATCTCTTCCACCACATCCTTCTCCAATCTCCTCCACCAAATCCGTCAGCAATCTCCTCCACCACATCCCTCTGCAATCTCCTCCACCACATCCTCTAGCAATCTCCTCCACCACATCCTTCTACAATCTCCTGCTCCACATCCTTCAGCAATCACCTCCACCACATCCTTCAGTAATCACCTCCACCACATCCCTCTGCAATCTGCACCACCACATCCTTTAGAAATGTCCTCCACCAGATCGGTCTGCAATCTCCTCCACCATGTCCCTTTGCAACCACCTCCACGTAATCATTCTCCAATCTCCTCCACCACCTTCTTCAGCTATCTTCTCGACCACATCCTTCTCGAATCTCCTCCACCACATCCTTCTCAAATCACCGCAACCACATCCTTCCACAATGTCCTCCATTTCATCCCTCTGCAATCTGCTCAACTTATTCCTTCAGCAAACTCCTCCACAACATCCCTTTGCTATCACCTCCACCTCATCTTTCTCCAATCACTGCAACCACATCCTTCTGCAATGTCCTCCACTACATCCCTCTGCAATCTCCTCCAGCACATCCTTCAGCAATCTCCTCCACCACATCCCTCTGCAATCTCCTCCACCACATCCTTCAGCAGTCTGCGGCTTCACATCCATTAGCAATCTCCACCACCACATCCCTCAGGAAACTCCTCCTCCACATCCCTCTGCTATCTCATCCACCTCATCCCTCTGCAATCTCCTCCACCACATCCTTCAGCAATCTGCTGCTCCACATCCTTCAGCAGTCACCTCCACCACATCCTTCTGCAAACACCTCCACCACGTCCCTCTGCAATCTCCGCCACCACATCCTTCTGCAAACACCTCCACCAAGTCCCTCTGCAATCTCCGCCACCACATCCTTCTGCAAACACCTCCACCAAGTCCCTCTGCAATCTCCGCCACCACATCCTTCAGCAATCACCTCCACCACATCCTTCAGCAAACACCTCCACCACGTCCCTCTGCAATCTCCTCCACCACATTCTTCAGCAATCACCTTGACCATATCCTTCCGCCAGCTCCTGCACCACATTCTTTAGCAATCGCCTCCACCTCATCCCGTGGCAATTTCCTACAGAACATCGTTCAGCAATCTCCTCTGCCACATACTTCAGCAATCTACTCCACCACATCTTTCAGCATTCTCATCCATCACCACCCTCTGCAATTTCCTCCACCACATCATTCAGCAACGCCTCCACCAGATCCTTCTCTAATCTCCTCCAGCACATTTTTCTACAATCTCCTCCACCACATCCATCAGCAATGTCCTCCACCAATGTCCTCCTCCACATCCATCAGCAATCTCCTCCACCTCATCCATTACCAATGTCCTCCACCAGATCCCCTGCAATCTCCTCCACCACATGCTTCAGCAATCTCCGCCAACATATCCTTCAGCAATGTCCTCCACCATATCCCTCTTCAATCTCCTCTACCACATCCCTCGGCAATCTCCTCCAGCACATCCTTCAGCAATCTCCTCCACCACATTCCTCTGCAATCTCCTCCACCACATCCCTTTGCAATCTCCTCCACCTCATCCTTCTCCAGTGTCCACCACCACATACTTCCGCAAAATCCGCCTCTACATCCCTCTGCAATCTCCGCCACCACATCCTTCAGCAATCACCTCCACCACATCCTTCTGCAAACACCTCCACCACGTCCCTCTGCAATCTCCTCCACCACATCCTTCAGCAATGTCCTTCACTACATCCCTCTGCAATCTCCTCTACCACATCCCTCTGCAATCTCCTTCACCTCATCCTTCAGCAATGTCCTTCACTACATCCCTCTGCAATCTCCTCCAGCACATTTTTCTACAATCTCCTCCACCACATCCCTCTGCAATCTCCCCCACCTCATCCTTCTCCTGTCTCCACCACCACATCCTTCCGCAAAGTCCGCCTCTACATCCCTCTGCAATCCCCTCCAGCACATTCTTCAGCAATCTCCTCCACCACATCCTTTTGCAATCTCCTCCACCACATCCTTCAACAATCTCCTCCAATATATCCTTCAGCAATGCCCTCCACCACAACCCTCTGCAATTTCCTCCACCACACCATTCAGCAACGCCCTCCACCAGATTCTTCTCTAATCTCCTCCAGCACATTTTTCAACAATCAACTCCACCACATCCAGCAGCATTGTCCACCACTAGATCCCCCTGCAATCTCCGCCACCACATCCTTCAGCAATCACCTCCACCACATCCCTTTGCAATCTCCACCACCACATCCTTCTCCTGTCTCCAGCACCGCATCCTTCCGCAAAGTCCGCATCTACATCCCTCTGCAATCCCCTCCAGCACATCCTTCAGCAATCTCCTCCACCACATCCTTCAGTAATCCCCTCCACCACATCCCTCTGCAATCTCCGCCACCACATCCTTCAGTAATCCCCTCCACCACATCCCTCTGCAATCTCCTCCACCACATCCTTCAACAATCTCCTCCAATATATCCTTTAGCAATGTCCTCCACCAGATCGGTCTGCAATCTCCTCCACCACGTCCCTTTGCAACCACCTCCACGTAATCCTTCTCGAATCTCCTCCACCACATCCTTCTCCAATCACCGCAACCACATCCTTCCACAATGTCCTCCACTTCATCCCTCTGCAATCTGCTCAACTTCTTCCTTCAGCAAACTCCTCCACAACATCCCTTTGCAATCTCCTCCACCACATCCATCTGCAATTTCCTCCACCACGTCCCTCTGCAATCTCCTCCACCACATCCTTCAGCAATCTGCGGCTCCACATCCATTAGCAATCTCCGCCATCACATCCCTCAGGAAACTCCTCCTCCACATCCCTCTGCAATCTCCTCCACCACATACTTCAGCAATCTCCTCCGCCACATCCCTCTGCAATCTCCTCCACCACATCCTCTAGCAATCTCCTCCACCACATCCTTCTACAATCTCCTGCTCCACATCCTTCAGCAATCCCCTCCACCTCATCCCTCAGCAATCTCCTGCACCACATCATTCAGCAATCTCCTCCACCACATCCTTCAGCAATCTCCTCCACCACATCCTTCAGCAATCATCTCGACCACATCCCTCTGCAATCTCCACCACCACATCCTTCTCCTGTCTCCACCACCGCATCCTTCCTCAAAGTCCGCATCTACATCCCTCTGCAATCCCCTCCAGCACATCCTTCAGCAATCTCCTCCACCACATCCTTCAGTAATCCCCTCCACCACATCCCTCTGCAATCTCCGCCACCACATCCTTCAGCAATCACCTCCACCACATCCCTTTGCAATCTCCACCACCACATCCTTCTCCTGTCTCCACCACCACATCCTTCCGCAAAGTCCGCATCTACATCCCTCTGCAATCCCCTCCAGCACATCCTTCAGCAATCTCCTCCACCACATCCTTCAGTACTCCCCTCCACCACATCCCTCTGCAATCTCCTCCACCACATCCTTCAACAATCTCCTCCAATATATCCTTTAGCAATGTCCTCCACCAGATCGGTCTGCAATCTCCTCCACCACGTCCCTTTGCAACCACCTCCACGTAATCCTTCTCGAATCTCCTCCACCACATCCTTCTCCAATCACCGCAACCACATCCTTCCACAATGTCCTCCACTTCATCCCTCTGCAATCTGCTCAACTTCTTCCTTCAGCAAACTCCTCCACAACATCCCTTTGCAATCTCCTCCACCACATCCATCTGCAATTTCCTCCACCACGTCCCTCTGCAATTTCCTCCACCACATCCTTCAGCAATCTGCGGCTCCACATCCATTAGCAATCTTCGCCATCACATCCCTCAGGAAACTCCTCCTCCACATCCCTCTGCAATCTCCTCCACGACATACAACTGCCATCTCCTCCACCACATCCTTCAGCAATCTCCTCTGGCACATCCTTCAACAATCTACTTCACAACATCCTTTAGCATTTTCCTCCACCACATACTTCAGCAATCTCCTCCACCACATCCCTCTGCAATCTCCTCCACCACATCCTCTAGCAATCTCCTCCACCACATCCTTCTACAATCTCCTGCTCCACATCCTTCAGCAATTTCCTCCAACTCATCGCTCTGCAATCTCCTCCACCACATCCTTCAGCAATTTCCTCCACCACATTCTTCAGCTATCTCCTCCAACACATCCCTTCTCAATCTCCCCCACCACATCTTTCAGCATTCTCCTCCACCACATCCCTCTGCAATCTCCTTCACCTCATCCTTCAGCAATGTCCTTCACTACATCCCTCTGCAATCTCCTCCAGCACATTTTTCTACAATCTCCTCCACCACATCCCTCTGCAATCTCCCCCACCTCATCCTTCTCCTGTCTCCACCACCACATCCTTCCGCAAAGTCCGCCTCTACATCCCTCTGCAATCCCCTCCAGCACATTCTTCAGCAATCTCCTCCACCACATCCTTTTGCAATCTCCTCCACCACATCCTTCAACAATCTCCTCCAATATATCCTTCAGCAATGCCCTCCACCACAACCCTCTGCAATTTCCTCCACCACACCATTCAGCAACGCCCTCCACCAGATTCTTCTCTAATCTCCTCCAGCACATTTTTCAACAATCAACTCCACCACATCCAGCAGCATTGTCCACCACTAGATCCCCCTGCAATCTCCGCCACCACATCCTTCAGCAATCACCTCCACCACATCCCTTTGCAATCTCCACCACCACATCCTTCTCCTGTCTCCAGCACCGCATCCTTCCGCAAAGTCCGCATCTACATCCCTCTGCAATCCCCTCCAGCACATCCTTCAGCAATCTCCTCCACCACATCCTTCAGTAATCCCCTCCACCACATCCCTCTGCAATCTCCGCCACCACATCCTTCAGTAATCCCCTCCACCACATCCCTCTGCAATCTCCTCCACCACATCCTTCAACAATCTCCTCCAATATATCCTTTAGCAATGTCCTCCACCAGATCGGTCTGCAATCTCCTCCACCACGTCCCTTTGCAACCACCTCCACGTAATCCTTCTCGAATCTCCTCCACCACATCCTTCTCCAATCACCGCAACCACATCCTTCCACAATGTCCTCCACTTCATCCCTCTGCAATCTGCTCAACTTCTTCCTTCAGCAAACTCCTCCACAACATCCCTTTGCAATCTCCTCCACCACATCCATCTGCAATTTCCTCCACCACGTCCCTCTGCAATCTCCTCCACCACATCCTTCAGCAATCTGCGGCTCCACATCCATTAGCAATCTCCGCCATCACATCCCTCAGGAAACTCCTCCTCCACATCCCTCTGCAATCTCCTCCACCACATACTTCAGCAATCTCCTCCGCCACATCCCTCTGCAATCTCCTCCACCACATCCTCTAGCAATCTCCTCCACCACATCCTTCTACAATCTCCTGCTCCACATCCTTCAGCAATCCCCTCCACCTCATCCCTCAGCAATCTCCTGCACCACATCATTCAGCAATCTCCTCCACCACATCCTTCAGCAATCTCCTCCACCACATCCTTCAGCAATCATCTCGACCACATCCCTCTGCAATCTCCACCACCACATCCTTCTCCTGTCTCCACCACCGCATCCTTCCTCAAAGTCCGCATCTACATCCCTCTGCAATCCCCTCCAGCACATCCTTCATCAATCTCCTCCACCACATCCTTCAGTAATCCGCTCCACCACATCCCTCTGCAATCTCCGCCACCACATCCTTCAGCAATCACCTCCACCACATCCCTTTGCAATCTCCACCACCACATCCTTCTCCTGTCTCCACCACCACATCCTTCCGCAAAGTCCGCATCTACATCCCTCTGCAATCCCCTCCAGCACATCCTTCAGCAATCTCCTCCACCACATCCTTCAGTACTCCCCTCCACCACATCCCTCTGCAATCTCCTCCACCACATCCTTCAACAATCTCCTCCAATATATCCTTTAGCAATGTCCTCCACCAGATCGGTCTGCAATCTCCTCCACCACGTCCCTTTGCAACCACCTCCACGTAATCCTTCTCGAATCTCCTCCACCACATCCTTCTCCAATCACCGCAACCACATCCTTCCACAATGTCCTCCACTTCATCCCTCTGCAATCTGCTCAACTTCTTCCTTCAGCAAACTCCTCCACAACATCCCTTTGCAATCTCCTCCACCACATCCATCTGCAATTTCCTCCACCACGTCCCTCTGCAATCTCCTCCACCACATCCTTCAGCAATCTGCGGCTCCACATCCATTAGCAATCTCCGCCATCACATCCCTCAGGAAACTCCTCCTCCACATCCCTCTGCAATCTCCTCCACGACATACAACTGCCATCTCCTCCACCACATCCTTCAGCAATCTCCTCTGGCACATCCTTCAACAATCTACTTCACAACATCCTTTAGCATTTTCCTCCACCACATACTTCAGCAATCTCCTCCACCACATCCCTCTGCAATCTCCTCCACCACATCCTCTAGCAATCTCCTCCACCACATCCTTCTACAATCTCCTGCTCCACATCCTTCAGCAATTTCCTCCAACTCATCGCTCTGCAATCTCCTCCACCACATCCTTCAGCAATTTCCTCCACCACATTCTTCAGCTATCTCCTCCAACACATCCCTTCTCAATCTCCCCCACCACATCTTTCAGCATTCTCCTCCACCACATCCCTCTGCAATCTCCTCCACCACATCCAGCAGCAAACTCCTCCACCACATCCCTCTGCAATCTCCTCCAACACATTCCTCTGAAATCTCCTCCACCACATTCTTCAGCTATCTCCTCCAACACATCCCTTCTCAATCTCCCCCACCACATCTTTCAGCATTCTCCTCCACCACATCCCTCTGCAATCTCCTCCACCACATCCAGCAGCAATCTCCTCCACCACATCCCTCTGCAATCTCCTCCAACACATTCCTCTGAAATCTCCTCCACCACATCCAGCAGCAATCTTGTCCACCACATCCTTGAGCAATCTCCTCCACCACATCCCTCTGCAATCTCCTCCACCGCATCCTTCAGGAAACTCCTCCTCCACATCCTTCAGCAGTCACCTCCACCACATCCTTCTGCAAACACCTCCACCACATCCTTCAGCAATGTCCTCCACCAGATCCGTCTGCAATCTCCTGCACCACATCCTTCAGCAATCTCCCCCACCACATCTTTCAGCACCCTCTGCAAAATCCTCACCACATCCCTCTGCAATCTCCTCCACCGCATCCTTCAGCAAACTCCTCCACCGCATCCTTCAGCAATCTGCTCCAACATATCCTTCAGCAATCTGCTCCACCACATCCAGCAGCAATCTCCTCCACCACATCCTTGAGCAATCTCCTCCACCACATCCCTCTGCAATCTCCTCCACCGCATCCTTCAGCAATCTCCTGCACCACATCCTTCAGCAATCCCCTCCACCTCATCCCTCAGCAATCTCCTGCACCACATCATTCAGCAATCTCCTCCACCACATCCTTCAGCAATTTCCTCCACCACATTCTTCAGCAATCTCCTCCAACACATCCCTTCTCAATCTCCTACACCACATCCTTCAGTAATCACCTTGACCACATCCCTCCGCAATCTCCACCACCACATCCTTCAGCAATTTCCTCCACCTCATCGCTCTGCAATCTCCTGCACCACATCCTTCAGCAATCTCCCCCACCACATCTTTCAGCACCCTCTGCAAAATCCTCACCATATCCCTCTGCAATCTCCTCCACCACATCCTTCAGCAATCTCCTCCACCACATCCTTCAGCAATCTCCTCCACCAGATCCCTCTGCAATCTCCTCCACCACATCCCTCGGCAATCTCCTCCAGCACATCCTTCAGCAATCTCCTCCACCACATTCCTCTGCAATCTCCTCCACCACATCCCTTTGCAATCTCCTCCACCTCATCCTTCTCCAGTGTCCACCACCACATACTTCCGCAAAATCCGCCTCTACATCCCTCTGCAATCTCCGCCACCACATCCTTCAGCAATCTCCTCCACCACATCCTTCAACAATCTCCTCCAATATATCCTTCAGCAATGCCCTCCACCACAACCCTCTGCAATTTCCTCCACCACACCATTCAGCAACGCCCTCCACCAGATTCTTCTCTAATCTCCTCCAGCACATTTTTCAACAATCAACTCCACCACATCCAGCAGCATTGTCCACCACTAGATCCCCCTGCAATCTCTGCCACCACATCCTTCAGCAATCACCTCCACCACATCCCTTTGCAATCTCCACCACCACATCCTTCTCCTGTCTCCAGCACCGCATCCTTCCGCAAAGTCCGCATCTACATCCCTCTGCAATCCCCTCCAGCACATCCTTCAGCAATCTCCTGCTCCACATCCTTCAGCAATCCCCTCCACCTCATCCCTCAGCAATCTCCTGCACCACATCATTCAGCAATCTCCTCCACCACATCCTTCAGCAATCTCCTCCACCACATCCTTCAGCAATCATCTCGACCACATCCCTCTGCAATCTCCACCACCACATCCTTCTCCTGTCTCCACCACCGCATCCTTCCTCAAAGTCCGCATCTACATCCCTCTGCAATCCCCTCCAGCACATCCTTCAGCAATCTCCTCCACCACATCCTTCAGTAATCCCCTCCACCACATCCCTCTGCAATCTCCGCCACCACATCCTTCAGCAATCACCTCCACCACATCCTTCTCCTGTCTCCACCACCACATCCTTCCGCAAAGTCCGCATCTACATCCCTCTGCAATCCCCTCCAGCACATCCTTCAGCAATCTCCTCCACCACATCCTTCAGTACTCCCCTCCACCACATCCCTCTGCAATCTCCTCCACCACATCCTTCAACAATCTCCTCCAATATATCCTTTAGCAATGTCCTCCACCAGATCGGTCTGCAATCTCCTCCACCACGTCCCTTTGCAACCACCTCCACGTAATCCTTCTCGAATCTCCTCCACCACATCCTTCTCCAATCACCGCAACCACATCCTTCCACAATGTCCTCCACTTCATCCCTCTGCAATCTGCTCAACTTCTTCCTTCAGCAAACTCCTCCACAACATCCCTTTGCAATCTCCTCCACCACATCCATCTGCAATTTCCTCCACCACGTCCCTCTGCAATCTCCTCCACCACATCCTTCAGCAATCTGCGGCTCCACATCCATTAGCAATCTTCGCCATCACATCCCTCAGGAAACTCCTCCTCCACATCCCTCTGCAATCTCCTCCACGACATACATCTGCAATCTCCTCCACCGCATCCTTCAGGAAACTCCTCCTCCACATCCTTCAGCAGTCACCTCCACCACATCCTTCTGCAAACACCTCCACCACATCCTTCAGCAATGTCCTCCACCAGATCCGTCTGCAATCTCCTGCACCACATCCTTCAGCAATCTCCCCCACCACATCTTTCAGCACCCTCTGCAAAATCCTCACCACATCCCTCTGCAATCTCCTCCACCGCATCCTTCAGCAAACTCCTCCACCGCATCCTTCAGCAATCTGCTCCAACATATCCTTCAGCAATCTGCTCCACCACATCCAGCAGCAATCTCCTCCACCACATCCCTGAGCAATCTCCTCCACCACATCCCTCTGCAATCTCCTCCACCGCATCCTTCAGCAATCTCCTGCACCACATCCTTCAGCAATCCCCTCCACCTCATCCCTCAGCAATCTCCTGCACCACATCATTCAGCAATCTCCTACACCACACCCTTCAGCAATTTCCTCCACCACATTCTTCAGCAATCTCCTCCAACACATCCCTTCTCAATCTCCTACACCACATCCTTCAGTAATCACCTTGACCACATCCCTCCGCAATCTCCACCACCACATCCTTCAGCAATTTCCTCCACCTCATCGCTCTGCAATCTCCTGCACCACATCCTTCAGCAATCTCCCCCACCACATCTTTCAGCACCCTCTGCAAAATCCTCACCATATCCCTCTGCAATCTCCTCCACCACATCCTTCAGCAATCTCCTCCACCACATCCTTCAGCAATCTCCTCCACCAGATCCCTCTGCAATCTCCTCCACCACATCCTTCAGCAATCTCCTCCACCACATCCTTCAGCAATCACCTCGACCACATCCCTCTGCAATCTCCTCCACCGCATCCTTCAGCAATGTCCTTCACTACATCCCTCTGCAATCTCCTCCAGCACATTTTTCTACAATCTCCTCCACCACATCCCTCTGCAATCTCCACCACCACATCCCTTTGCAATCTCCCCCACCTCATCCTTCTCCTGTCTCCACCACCACATCCTTCTGCAAAGTCCGCCTCTACATCCCTCTGCAATCCCCTCCAGCACATTCTTCAGCAATCTCCTCCACCACATCCTTTTGCAATCTCCTCCACCACATCCTTCAACAATCTCCTCCAATATATCCTTCAGCAATGCCCTCCACCACAACCCTCTGCAATTTCCTCCACCACACCATTCAGCAACGCCCTCCACCAGATCCTTCTCTAATCTCCTCCAACACATCCTTCAGTAATCCCCTCCACCACATCCCTCTGCAATCTCCGCCACCACATCCTTCAGCAATCACCTCCACCACATCCCTTTGCAATCTCCACCACCACATCCTTCTCCTGTCTCCACCACCACATCCTTCCGCAAAGTCCGCATCTACATCCCTCTGCAATCCCCTCCAGCACATCCTTCAGCAATCTCCTCCACCACATCCTTCAGTAATCCCCTCCACCACATCCCTCTGCAATCTCCTCCACCACATCCTTCAACAATCTCCTCCAATATATCCTTTAGCAATGTCCTCCACCAGATCGGTCTGCAATCTCCTCCACCACGTCCTTTTGCAACCACCTCCACGTAATCCTTCTCGAATCTCCTCCACCACATCCTTCTCCAATCACCGCAACCACATCCTTCCACAATGTCCTCCACTTCATCCCTCTGCAATCTGCTCAACTTCTTCTTTCAGCAAACTCCTCCACAACATCCCTTTGCAATCTCCTCCACCACATCCATCTGCAATTTCCTCCACCACGTCCCTCTGCAATCTCCTCCACCACATCATTCAGCAATCTGCGGCTCCACATCCATTAGCAATCTCTGCCATCACATCCCTCAGGAAACTCCTCCTCCACATCCCTCTGCAATCTCCTCCACGACATACATCTGCAATCTCCTCCACCACATCCTTCAGCAATCTCCTCTGGCACATCCTTCAGCAATCTACTTCACAACATCCTTTAGCATTTTCCTCCACCACATACTTCAGCAATCTCCTCCGCCACATCCCTCTGCAATCTCCTCCACCACATCCTCTAGCAATCTCCTCCACCACATCCTTCTACAATCTCCTGCTCCACATCCTTCAGCAATCCCCTCCACCTCATCCCTCAGCAATCTCCTGCACCACATCATTCAGCAATCTCCTCCACCACATCCTTCAGCAATCTCCTCCACCACATCCTTCAGCAATCATCTCGACCACATCCCTCTGCAATCTCCACCACCACATCCTTCTCCTGTCTCCACCACCGCATCCTTCCTCAAAGTCCGCATCTACATCCCTCTGCAATCCCCTCCAGCACATCCTTCAGCAATCTCCTCCACCACATCATTCAGTACTCCCCTCCACCACATCCCTCTGCAATCTCCTCCACCACATCCTTCAACAATCTCCTCCAATATATCCTTTAGCAATGTCCTCCACCAGATCGGTCTGCAATCTCCTCCACCACGTCCCTTTGCAACCACCTCCACGTAATCCTTCTCGAATCTCCTCCACCACATCCTTCTCCAATCACCGCAACCACATCCTTCCACAATGTCCTCCACTTCATCCCTCTGCAATCTGCTCAACTTCTTCCTTCAGCAAACTCCTCCACAACATCCCTTTGCAATCTCCTCCACCACATCCATCTGCAATTTCCTCCACCACGTCCCTCTGCAATCTCCTCCACCACATCCTTCAGCAATCTGCGGCTCCACATCCATTAGCAATCTTCGCCATCACATCCCTCAGGAAACTCCTCCTCCACATCCCTCTGCAATCTCCTCCACGACATACATCTGCAATCTCCTCCACCGCATCCTTCAGGAAACTCCTCCTCCACATCCTTCAGCAGTCACCTCCACCACATCCTTCTGCAAACACCTCCACCACATCCTTCAGCAATGTCCTCCACCAGATCCGTCTGCAATCTCCTGCACCACATCCTTCAGCAATCTCCCCCACCACATCTTTCAGCACCCTCTGCAAAATCCTCACCACATCCCTCTGCAATCTCCTCCACCGCATCCTTCAGCAAACTCCTCCACCGCATCCTTCAGCAATCTGCTCCAACATATCCTTCAGCAATCTGCTCCACCACATCCAGCAGCAATCTCCTCCACCACATCCTTGAGCAATCTCCTCCACCACATCCCTCTGCAATCTCCTCCACCGCATCCTTCAGCAATCTCCTGCACCACATCCTTCAGCAATCCCCTCCACCTCATCCCTCAGCAATCTCCTGCACCACATCATTCAGCAATCTCCTACACCACACCCTTCAGCAATTTCCTCCACCACATTCTTCAGCAATCTCCTCCAACACATCCCTTCTCAATCTCCTACACCACATCCTTCAGTAATCACCTTGACCACATCCCTCCGCAATCTCCACCACCACATCCTTCAGCAATTTCCTCCACCTCATCGCTCTGCAATCTCCTGCACCACATCCTTCAGCAATCTCCCCCACCACATCTTTCAGCACCCTCTGCAAAATCCTCACCATATCCCTCTGCAATCTCCTCCACCACATCCTTCAGCAATCTCCTCCACCACATCCTTCAGCAATCTCCTCCACCAGATCCCTCTGCAATCTCCTCCACCACATCCTTCAGCAATCTCCTCCACCACATCCTTCAGCAATCACCTCGACCACATCCCTCTGCAATCTCCTCCACCGCATCCTTCAGCAATGTCCTTCACTACATCCCTCTGCAATCTCCTCCAGCACATTTTTCTACAATCTCCTCCACCACATCCCTCTGCAATCTCCACCACCACATCCCTTTGCAATCTCCCCCACCTCATCCTTCTCCTGTCTCCACCACCACATCCTTCCGCAAAGTCCGCCTCTACATCCCTCTGCAATCCCCTCCAGCACATTCTTCAGCAATCTCCTCCACCACATCCTTTTGCAATCTCCTCCACCACATCCTTCAACAATCTCCTCCAATATATCCTTCAGCAATGCCCTCCACCACAACCCTCTGCAATTTCCTCCACCACACCATTCAGCAACGCCCTCCACCAGATCCTTCTCTAATCTCCTCCAACACATCCTTCAGTAATCCCCTCCACCACATCCCTCTGCAATCTCCGCCACCACATCCTTCAGCAATCACCTCCACCACATCCCTTTGCAATCTCCACCACCACATCCTTCTCCTGTCTCCACCACCACATCCTTCCGCAAAGTCCGCATCTACATCCCTCTGCAATCCCCTCCAGCACATCCTTCAGCAATCTCCTCCACCACATCCTTCAGTAATCCCCTCCACCACATCCCTCTGCAATCTCCTCCACCACATCCTTCAACAATCTCCTCCAATATATCCTTTAGCAATGTCCTCCACCAGATCGGTCTGCAATCTCCTCCACCACGTCCTTTTGCAACCACCTCCACGTAATCCTTCTCGAATCTCCTCCACCACATCCTTCTCCAATCACCGCAACCACATCCTTCCACAATGTCCTCCACTTCATCCCTCTGCAATCTGCTCAACTTCTTCTTTCAGCAAACTCCTCCACAACATCCCTTTGCAATCTCCTCCACCACATCCATCTGCAATTTCCTCCACCACGTCCCTCTGCAATCTCCTCCACCACATCCTTCAGCAATCTGCGGCTCCACATCCATTAGCAATCTTCGCCATCACATCCCTCAGGAAACTCCTCCTCCACATCCCTCTGCAATCTCCTCCACGACATACATCTGCCATCTCCTCCACCACATCCTTCAGCAATCTCCTCTGGCACATCCTTCAACAATCTACTTCACAACATCCTTTAGCATTTTCCTCCACCACATACTTCAGCAATCTCCTCCACCACATCCCTCTGCAATCTCCTCCACCACATCCTCTAGCAATCTCCTCCACCACATCCTTCTACAATCTCCTGCTCCACATCCTTCAGCAATTTCCTCCAACTCATCGCTCTGCAATCTCCTCCACCACATCCTTCAGCAATTTCCTCCACCACATTCTTCAGCTATCTCCTCCAACACATCCCTTCTCAATCTCCCCCACCACATCTTTCAGCATTCTCCTCCACCACATCCCTCTGCAATCTCCTCCACCACATCCAGCAGCAATCTCCTCCACCACATCCCTCTGCAATCTCCTCCAACACATTCCTCTGAAATCTCCTCCACCACATTCTTCAGCTATCTCCTCCAACACATCCCTTCTCAATCTCCCCCACCACATCTTTCAGCATTCTCCTCCACCACATCCCTCTGCAATCTCCTCCACCACATCCAGCAGCAATCTCCTCCACCACATCCCTCTGCAATCTCCTCCAACACATTCCTCTGAAATCTCCTCCACCACATCCAGCAGCAATCTTGTCCACCACATCCTTGAGCAATCTCCTCCACCACATCCCTCTGCAATCTCCTCCACCGCATCTTTCAGCATTCTCCTCCACCACATCCCTCTGCAATCTCCTTCACCTCATCCTTCAGCAATGTCCTTCACTACATCCCTCTGCAATCTCCTCCAGCACATTTTTCTACAATCTCCTCCACCACATCCCTCTGCAATCTCCCCCACCTCATCCTTCTCCTGTCTCCACCACCACATCCTTCCGCAAAGTCCGCCTCTACATCCCTCTGCAATCCCCTCCAGCACATTCTTCAGCAATCTCCTCCACCACATCCTTTTGCAATCTCCTCCACCACATCCTTCAACAATCTCCTCCAATATATCCTTCAGCAATGCCCTCCACCACAACCCTCTGCAATTTCCTCCACCACACCATTCAGCAACGCCCTCCACCAGATTCTTCTCTAATCTCCTCCAGCACATTTTTCAACAATCAACTCCACCACATCCAGCAGCATTGTCCACCACTAGATCCCCCTGCAATCTCCGCCACCACATCCTTCAGCAATCACCTCCACCACATCCCTTTGCAATCTCCACCACCACATCCTTCTCCTGTCTCCAGCACCGCATCCTTCCGCAAAGTCCGCATCTACATCCCTCTGCAATCCCCTCCAGCACATCCTTCAGCAATCTCCTCCACCACATCCTTCAGTAATCCCCTCCACCACATCCCTCTGCAATCTCCGCCACCACATCCTTCAGTAATCCCCTCCACCACATCCCTCTGCAATCTCCTCCACCACATCCTTCAACAATCTCCTCCAATATATCCTTTAGCAATGTCCTCCACCAGATCGGTCTGCAATCTCCTCCACCACGTCCCTTTGCAACCACCTCCACGTAATCCTTCTCGAATCTCCTCCACCACATCCTTCTCCAATCACCGCAACCACATCCTTCCACAATGTCCTCCACTTCATCCCTCTGCAATCTGCTCAACGTCTTCCTTCAGCAAACTCCTCCACAACATCCCTTTGCAATCTCCTCCACCACATCCATCTGCAATTTCCTCCACCACGTCCCTCTGCAATCTCCTCCACCACATCATTCAGCAATCTGCGGCTCCACATCCATTAGCAATCTCTGCCATCACATCCCTCAGGAAACTCCTCCTCCACATCCCTCTGCAATCTCCTCCATGACATACATCTGCAATCTCCTCCACCACATCCTTCAGCAATCTCCTCTGGCACATCCTTCAGCAATCTACTTCACAACATCCTTTAGCATTTTCCTCCACCACATACTTCAGCAATCTCCTCCGCCACATCCCTCTGCAATCTCCTCCACCACATCCTCTAGCAATCTCCTCCACCACATCCTTCTACAATCTCCTGCTCCACATCCTTCAGCAATCCCCTCCACCTCATCCCTCAGCAATCTCCTGCACCACATCATTCAGCAATCTCCTCCACCACATCCTTCAGCAATCTCCTCCACCACATCCTTCAGCAATCATCTCGACCACATCCCTCTGCAATCTCCACCACCACATCCTTCTCCTGTCTCCACCACCGCATCCTTCCTCAAAGTCCGCATCTACATCCCTCTGCAATCCCCTCCAGCACATCCTTCAGCAATCTCCTCCACCACATCCTTCAGTAATCCCCTCCACCACATCCCTCTGCAATCTCCGCCACCACATCCTTCAGCAATCACCTCCACCACATCCCTTTGCAATCTCCACCACCACATCCTTCTCCTGTCTCCACCACCACATCCTTCCGCAAAGTCCGCATCTACATCCCTCTGCAATCCCCTCCAGCACATCCTTCAGCAATCTCCTCCACCACATCCTTCAGTACTCCCCTCCACCACATCCCTCTGCAATCTCCTCCACCACATCCTTCAACAATCTCCTCCAATATATCCTTTAGCAATGTCCTCCACCAGATCGGTCTGCAATCTCCTCCACCACGTCCCTTTGCAACCACCTCCACGTAATCCTTCTCGAATCTCCTCCACCACATCCTTCTCCAATCACCGCAACCACATCCTTCCACAATGTCCTCCACTTCATCCCTCTGCAATCTGCTCAACTTCTTCCTTCAGCAAACTCCTCCACAACATCCCTTTGCAATCTCCTCCACCACATCCATCTGCAATTTCCTCCACCACGTCCCTCTGCAATCTCCTCCACCACATCCTTCGGCAATCTGCGGCTCCACATCCATTAGCAATCTTCGCCATCACATCCCTCAGGAAACTCCTCCTCCACATCCCTCTGCAATCTCCTCCACGACATACATCTGCCATCTCCTCCACCACATCCTTCAGCAATCTCCTCTGGCACATCCTTCAACAATCTACTTCACAACATCCTTTAGCATTTTCCTCCACCACATACTTCAGCAATCTCCTCCACCACATCCCTCTGCAATCTCCTCCACCACATCCTCTAGCAATCTCCTCCACCACATCCTTCTACAATCTCCTGCTCCACATCCTTCAGCAATTTCCTCCAACTCATCGCTCTGCAATCTCCTCCACCACATCCTTCAGCAATTTCCTCCACCACATTCTTCAGCTATCTCCTCCAACACATCCCTTCTCAATCTCCCCCACCACATCTTTCAGCATTCTCCTCCACCACATCCCTCTGCAATCTCCTCCACCACATCCAGCAGCAATCTCCTCCACCACATCCCTCTGCAATCTCCTCCAACACATTCCTCTGAAATCTCCTCCACCACATTCTTCAGCTATCTCCTCCAACACATCCCTTCTCAATCTCCCCCACCACATCTTTCAGCATTCTCCTCCACCACATCCCTCTGCAATCTCCTCCACCACATCCAGCAGCAATCTCCTCCACCACATCCCTCTGCAATCTCCTCCAACACATTCCTCTGAAATCTCCTCCAGCACATCCAGCAGCAATCTTGTCCACCACATCCTTGAGCAATCTCCTCCACCACATCCCTCTGCAATCTCCTCCACCGCATCCTTCAGGAAACTCCTCCTCCACATCCTTCAGCAGTCACCTCCACCACATCCTTCTGCAAACACCTCCACCACATCCTTCAGCAATGTCCTCCACCAGATCCGTCTGCAATCTCCTGCACCACATCCTTCAGCAATCTCCCCCACCACATCTTTCAGCACCCTCTGCAAAATCCTCACCACATCCCTCTGCAATCTCCTCCACCGCATCCTTCAGCAAACTCCTCCACCGCATCCTTCAGCAATCTGCTCCAACATATCCTTCAGCAATCTGCTCCACCACATCCAGCAGCAATCTCCTCCACCACATCCTTGAGCAATCTCCTCCACCACATCCCTCTGCAATCTCCTCCACCGCATCATTCAGCAATCTCCTGCACCACATCCTTCAGCAATCCCCTCCACCTCATCCCTCAGCAATCTCCTGCACCACATCATTCAGCAATCTCCTACACCACACCCTTCAGCAATTTCCTCCACCACATTCTTCAGCAATCTCCTCCAACACATCCCTTCTCAATCTCCTACACCACATCCTTCAGTAATCACCTTGACCACATCCCTCCGCAATCTCCACCACCACATCCTTCAGCAATTTCCTCCACCTCATCGCTCTGCAATCTCCTGCACCACATCCTTCAGCAATCTCCCCCACCACATCTTTCAGCACCCTCTGCAAAATCCTCACCATATCCCTCTGCAATCTCCTCCACCACATCCTTCAGCAATCTCCTCCACCACATCCTTCAGCAATCTCCTCTACCAGATCCCTCTGCAATCTCCTCCACCACATCCTTCAGCAATCTCCTCCACCACATCCTTCAGCAATCACCTCGACCACATCCCTCTGCAATCTCCTCCACCGCATCCTTCAGCAATGTCCTTCACTACATCCCTCTGCAATCTCCTCCAGCACATTTTTCTACAATCTCCTCCACCACATCCCTCTGCAATCTCCACCACCACATCCCTTTGCAATCTCCCCCACCTCATCCTTCTCCTGTCTCCACCACCACATCCTTCCGCAAAGTCCGCCTCTACATCCCTCTGCAATCCCCTCCAGCACATTCTTCAGCAATCTCCTCCACCACATCCTTTTGCAATCTCCTCCACCACATCCTTCAACAATCTCCTCCAATATATCCTTCAGCAATGCCCTCCACCACAACCCTCTGCAATTTCCTCCACCACACCATTCAGCAACGCCCTCCACCAGATCCTTCTCTAATCTCCTCCAACACATCCTTCAGTAATCCCCTCCACCACATCCCTCTGCAATCTCCGCCACCACATCCTTCAGCAATCACCTCCACCACATCCCTTTGCAATCTCCACCACCACATCCTTCTCCTGTCTCCACCACCACATCCTTCCGCAAAGTCCGCATCTACATCCCTCTGCAATCCCCTCCAGCACATCCTTCAGCAATCTCCTCCACCACATCCTTCAGTAATCCCCTCCACCTCATCCCTCTGCAATCTCCTCCACCACATCCTTCAACAATCTCCTCCAATATATCCTTTAGCAATGTCCTCCACCAGATCGGTCTGCAAACACCTCCACCACATCCTTCAGCAATGTCCTCCACCAGATCCGTCTGCAATCTCCTGCACCACATCCTTCAGCAATCTCCCCCACCACATCTTTCAGCACCCTCTGCAAAATCCTCACCACATCCCTCTGCAATCTCCTCCACCGCATCCTTCAGCAAACTCCTCCACCGCATCCTTCAGCAATCTGCTCCAACATATCCTTCAGCAATCTGCTCCACCACATCCAGCAGCAATCTCCTCCACCACATCCTTGAGCAATCTCCTCCACCACATCCCTCTGCAATCTCCTCCACCGCATCATTCAGCAATCTCCTGCACCACATCCTTCAGCAATCCCCTCCACCTCATCCCTCAGCAATCTCCTGCACCACATCATTCAGCAATCTCCTACACCACACCCTTCAGCAATTTCCTCCACCACATTCTTCAGCAATCTCCTCCAACACATCCCTTCTCAATCTCCTACACCACATCCTTCAGTAATCACCTTGACCACATCCCTCCGCAATCTCCACCACCACATCCTTCAGCAATTTCCTCCACCTCATCGCTCTGCAATCTCCTGCACCACATCCTTCAGCAATCTCCCCCACCACATCTTTCAGCACCCTCTGCAAAATCCTCACCATATCCCTCTGCAATCTCCTCCACCACATCCTTCAGCAATCTCCTCCACCACATCCTTCAGCAATCTCCTCTACCAGATCCCTCTGCAATCTCCTCCACCACATCCTTCAGCAATCTCCTCCACCACATCCTTCAGCAATCACCTCGACCACATCCCTCTGCAATCTCCTCCACCGCATCCTTCAGCAATGTCCTTCACTACATCCCTCTGCAATCTCCTCCAGCACATTTTTCTACAATCTCCTCCACCACATCCCTCTGCAATCTCCACCACCACATCCCTTTGCAATCTCCCCCACCTCATCCTTCTCCTGTCTCCACCACCACATCCTTCCGCAAAGTCCGCCTCTACATCCCTCTGCAATCCCCTCCAGCACATTCTTCAGCAATCTCCTCCACCACATCCTTTTGCAATCTCCTCCACCACATCCTTCAACAATCTCCTCCAATATATCCTTCAGCAATGCCCTCCACCACAACCCTCTGCAATTTCCTCCACCACACCATTCAGCAACGCCCTCCACCAGATCCTTCTCTAATCTCCTCCAACACATCCTTCAGTAATCCCCTCCACCACATCCCTCTGCAATCTCCGCCACCACATCCTTCAGCAATCACCTCCACCACATCCCTTTGCAATCTCCACCACCACATCCTTCTCCTGTCTCCACCACCACATCCTTCCGCAAAGTCCGCATCTACATCCCTCTGCAATCCCCTCCAGCACATCCTTCAGCAATCTCCTCCACCACATCCTTCAGTAATCCCCTCCACCTCATCCCTCTGCAATCTCCTCCACCACATCCTTCAACAATCTCCTCCAATATATCCTTTAGCAATGTCCTCCACCAGATCGGTCTGCAATCTCCTCCACCACGTCCTTTTGCAACCACCTCCACGTAATCCTTCTCGAATCTCCTCCACCACATCCTTCTCCAATCACCGCAACCACATCCTTCCACAATGTCCTCCACTTCATCCCTCTGCAATCTGCTCAACTTCTTCCTTCAGCAAACTCCTCCACAACATCCCTTTGCAATCTCCTCCACCACATCCCTCAGCAATCTGCGGCTCCACATCCATTAGCAATCTCCGCCATCACATCCCTCAGGAAATTCCTCCTCCACATCCCTCTGCAATCTCCTCCACGACATACATCTGCAATCTCCTCCACCACATCCTTCAGCAATCTCCTCTGGCACATCCTTCAGCAATCTACTTCACAACATCCTTTAGCATTTTCCTCCACCACATACTTCAGCAATCTCCTCCACTACATCCCTCTGCAATCTCCTCCAACACATCCCTCTGAAATCTCCTCCAACACATCCCTCTGAAATCTCCTCCACCACATCCTTGAGCAATCTCCTCCACCACGTCCCTTTGCAACCTCCTCCACCTAATCCTTCTCCAATCTCCTCCACCACCTACTTCAGCAATCTCCTCGAGAACATCCTTCTCCAATCTACTCCGCCACATCCTTGTCCAATCAACGCAACCACATCCTTCCGTAATGTCCTCCACTACATCCCTCTGCAAACACCTCCACCACATCCTTCAGCAATGTCCTCCACCAGATCCATCTGCAATCTCCTCCACCACATTCTTCAGCAATCACCTTGACCATATCCGTCCGCCAGCTCCTGCACCACATTCTTTAGCAATCGCCTGCACCTCATCCCGTGGCAATCTCCTACACAACATCGTTCAGCAATCACCTCGACCACATCCCTCTGCAATGTCCTCCACCACATCCTTCAGCAATCTCCTCCACCACATCCCTCTGCATTGTCCTCCACCACATCCTTCAGCAATCTCCTCCAGCATATCCTTCAGCAATCTCCTCCACCACATTCTTCAGCAATCTCCTCCACCTCATCGCTCTGCAATCTCCTGCACCACATCCTTCAGCAATCTCCTCCACCTCATTCTTCAGCAATCTCCTCCAACACATCCCTTCTCAATCTCCTCCACCACATCCTTCAGCAATCTCCTCCACCTCTTTCTTCAGCAATCTCCTCCAACACATCCCTTCTCAATCTGCTCCACCACATCCTTCAGTAATCACCTTGACCCCATCCCTCCGCAATCTCCACCACCACATCCTTCAGCAATTTCCTCCACCTCATTGCTCTGCAATCTACTGCACCACATCCTTCAGCAATCTCCCCCACCACATCTTTCAGCACCCTCTGCAAAATCCTCACCATATCCGTCAGCAATCTCCTACACCTCATCCCTCTGCAATCTTATCCACCATATCCATTCTCCAATCTCCTACACCAGCTCTTTCAGCAATCTCCACCACCACATCCCACTGCAATCTCATCCACCACATCCCTCTCCAATCTCCTCCAACACATCCCTTTGCCATCTCCTCCACCTCATCCCTCTCCAGTCTCCACCATCTCATCTTTCCGCAAAGTCCTCCTCTACATTCCTCTGCAAGCTCCTCCACCACTTCCTTCAGCAATCTCTTCCACCACATCCTTCAGCAATCACCTCGACCACATCCCTCTGCAATCTCCTCCAACACATTCCTCTGAAATCTCCTCCACCGCATCCTTCAGCAATCTCCTCCACCGCATCCTTCAGCAATCTGCTCCAGCCCATCCAGCAGCAATCTCCTCCACCACATCCTTGAGCAATCTCCTGCACCATATCCATTCTCCGATCTCCTACACCAGCTCTTTCAGCAATATCCCCCACCACATCCCTGTGCAATCTCCTCCACCACATCCTTCAGCAATCTCCTCCACCACATCCTTCAGCAATCACCTCGACCACATCCCTCTGCAATCTCCTCCAACACATTCCTCTGAAATCTCCTCCACCACATCCTTGAGCAATCTCCTCCACCACATCCTTCAGCAATCTCCTGCACCACATCCTTCAGCAATTTCCTCCACCTCATCGCTCTGCAATCTCCTCCACCACATCCTTCAGCAATTTCCTCCACCACATTCTTCAGCTATCTCCTCCAACACATTCCTCTGAAATCTCCCCCACCACATCCAGCAGCAATCTTGTCCACCACATCCTTGAGCAATCTCCTCCACCACATCCCTCTGCAATCTCCTCCACCGCATCCTTCAGGAAACTCCTCCTCCACATCCTTCAGCAGTCACCTCCACCACATCCTTCTGCAAACTCCTCCACCACATCCTTCAGCAATGTCCTCCACCAGATCCGTCTGCAATCTCCTGCACCACATCCTTCAGCAATCTCCCCCACCACATCTTTCAGCACCCTCTGCAAAATCCTCACCACATCCCTCTGCAATCTCCTCCACCGCATCCTTCAGCAAACTCCTCCACCGCATCCTTCAGCAATCTGCTCCAGCATATCCTTCAGCAATCTGCTCCACCACATCCAGCAGCAATCTCCTCCACCACATCCTTGAGCAATCTCCTCCACCACATCCCTCTGCAATCTCCTCCACCAGATCCCTCTGCAATCTCCTCCACCACATCCTTCAGCAATCTCCTCCACCACATCCTTCAGCAATCACCTCGACCACATCCCTCTGCAATCTCCTCCACCGCATCCTTCAGCAATGTCCTTCACTACATCCCTCTGCAATCTCCTCCAGCACATTTTTCTACAATCTCCTCCACCACATCCCTCTGCAATCTCCACCACCACATCCCTTTGCAATCTCCCCCACCTCATCCTTCTCCTGTCTCCACCACCACATCCTTCCGCAAAGTCCGCCTCTACATCCCTCTGCAATCCCCTCCAGCACATTCTTCAGCAATCTCCTCCACCACATCCTTTTGCAATCTCCTCCACCACATCCTTCAACAATCTCCTCCAATATATCCTTCAGCAATGCCCTCCACCACAACCCTCTGCAATTTCCTCCACCACACCATTCAGCAATGCCCTCCACCAGATCCTTCTCTAATCTCCTCCACCACATCCTTCAGTAATCCCCTCCACCACATCCCTCTGCAATCTCCGCCACCACATCCTTCAGCAATCACCTCCACCACATCCCTTTGCAATCTCCACCACCACATCCTTCTCCTGTCTCCACCACCACATCCTTCCGCAAAGTCCGCATCTACATCCCTCTGCAATCCCCTCCAGCACATCCTTCAGCAATCTCCTCCACCACATCCTTCAGTAATCCCCTCCACCACATCCCTCTGCAATCTCCTCCACCACATCCTTCAACAATCTCCTCCAATATATCCTTTAGCAATGTCCTCCACCAGATCGGTCTGCAATCTCCTCCACCACGTCCTTTTGCAACCACCTCCACGTAATCCTTCTCGAATCTCCTCCACCACATCCTTCTCCAATCACCGCAACCACATCCTTCCACAATGTCCTCCACTTCATCCCTCTGCAATCTGCTCAACTTCTTCCTTCAGCAAACTCCTCCACAACATCCCTTTGCAATCTCCTCCACCACATCCCTCAGCAATCTGCGGCTCCACATCCATTAGCAATCTCCGCCATCACATCCCTCAGGAAACTCCTCCTCCACATCCCTCTGCAATCTCCTCCACGACATACATCTGCAATCTCCTCCGCGACATCCTTCAGCAATCTCCTCTGGCACATCCTTCAGCAATCTACTTCACAACATCCTTTAGCATTTTCCTCCACCACATACTTCAGCAATCTCCTCCACTACATCCCTCTGCAATCTCCTCCAACACATCCCTCTGAATTCTCCTCCAACACATCCCTCTGAAATCTCCTCCACCACATCCTTGAGCAATCTCCTCCACCACGTCCCTTTGCAACCTCCTCCACCTAATCCTTCTCCAATCTCCTCCACCACCCAGTTCAGCAATCTCCTCGAGAACATCCTTCTCCAATCTACTCCGCCACATCCTTGTCCAATCACCGCAACCACATCCTTCCGTAATGTCCTCCACTACATCCCTCTGCAAACACCTCCACCACATCCTTCAGCAATGTCCTCCACCAGATCCGTCTGCAATCTCCTCCACCACATCCCTGTGCAATCTCCTCCACCACATCCTTCAGCAATCTCCTCCACCACATCCTTCAGCAATCACCTCGACCACATCCCTCTGCAATCTCCTCCAACACATTCCTCTGAAATCTCCTCCACCACATCCTTGAGCAATCTCCTCCACCACATCCTTCAGCAATCTCCTGCACCACATCCTTCAGCAATTTCCTCCACCTCATCGCTCTGCAATCTCCTCCACCACATCCTTCAGCAATCACCTCGACCACATCCCTCTGCAATCTCCTCCAACACATTCCTCTGAAATCTCCCCCACCACATCCAGCAGCAATCTTGTCCACCACATCCTTGAGCAATCTCCTCCACCACATCCCTCTGCAATCTCCTCCACCGCATCCTTCAGGAAACTCCTCCTCCACATCCTTCAGCAGTCACCTCCACCACATCCTTCTGCAAACTCCTCCACCACATCCTTCAGCAATGTCCTCCACCAGATCCGTCTGCAATCTCCTGCACCACATCCTTCAGCAATCTCCCCCACCACATCTTTCAGCACCCTCTGCAAAATCCTCACCACATCCCTCTGCAATCTCCTCCACCGCATCCTTCAGCAAACTCCTCCACCGCATCCTTCAGCAATCTGCTCCAGCATATCCTTCAGCAATCTGCTCCACCACATCCAGCAGCAATCTCCTCCACCACATCCTTGAGCAATCTCCTCCACCACATCCCTCTGCAATCTCCTCCACCAGATCCCTCTGCAATCTCCTCCACCACATCCTTCAGCAATCTCCTCCACCACATCCTTCAGCAATCACCTCGACCACATCCCTCTGCAATCTCCTCCACCGCATCCTTCAGCAATGTCCTTCACTACATCCCTCTGCAATCTCCTCCAGCACATTTTTCTACAATCTCCTCCACCACATCCCTCTGCAATCTCCACCACCACATCCCTTTGCAATCTCCCCCACCTCATCCTTCTCCTGTCTCCACCACCACATCCTTCCGCAAAGTCCGCCTCTACATCCCTCTGCAATCCCCTCCAGCACATTCTTCAGCAATCTCCTCCACCACATCCTTTTGCAATCTCCTCCACCACATCCTTCAACAATCTCCTCCAATATATCCTTCAGCAATGCCCTCCACCACAACCCTCTGCAATTTCCTCCACCACACCATTCAGCAATGCCCTCCACCAGATCCTTCTCTAATCTCCTCCACCACATCCTTCAGTAATCCCCTCCACCACATCCCTCTGCAATCTCCGCCACCACATCCTTCAGCAATCACCTCCACCACATCCCTTTGCAATCTCCACCACCACATCCTTCTCCTGTCTCCACCACCACATCCTTCCGCAAAGTCCGCATCTACATCCCTCTGCAATCCCCTCCAGCACATCCTTCAGCAATCTCCTCCACCACATCCTTCAGTAATCCCCTCCACCACATCCCTCTGCAATCTCCTCCACCACATCCTTCAACAATCTCCTCCAATATATCCTTTAGCAATGTCCTCCACCAGATCGGTCTGCAATCTCCTCCACCACGTCCTTTTGCAACCACCTCCACGTAATCCTTCTCGAATCTCCTCCACCACATCCTTCTCCAATCACCGCAACCACATCCTTCCACAATGTCCTCCACTTCATCCCTCTGCAATCTGCTCAACTTCTTCCTTCAGCAAACTCCTCCACAACATCCCTTTGCAATCTCCTCCACCACATCCCTCAGCAATCTGCGGCTCCACATCCATTAGCAATCTCCGCCATCACATCCCTCAGGAAACTCCTCCTCCACATCCCTCTGCAATCTCCTCCACGACATACATCTGCAATCTCCTCCGCGACATCCTTCAGCAATCTCCTCTGGCACATCCTTCAGCAATCTACTTCACAACATCCTTTAGCATTTTCCTCCACCACATACTTCAGCAATCTCCTCCACTACATCCCTCTGCAATCTCCTCCAACACATCCCTCTGAATTCTCCTCCAACACATCCCTCTGAAATCTCCTCCACCACATCCTTGAGCAATCTCCTCCACCACGTCCCTTTGCAACCTCCTCCACCTAATCCTTCTCCAATCTCCTCCACCACCCAGTTCAGCAATCTCCTCGAGAACATCCTTCTCCAATCTACTCCGCCACATCCTTGTCCAATCACCGCAACCACATCCTTCCGTAATGTCCTCCACTACATCCCTCTGCAAACACCTCCACCACATCCTTCAGCAATGTCCTCCACCAGATCCGTCTGCAATCTCCTCCACCACATTCTTCAGCAATCACCTTGACCATATCCGTCCGCCAGCTCCTGCACCACATTCTTTAGCAATCGCCTGCACCTCATCCCGTGGCAATCTCCTACACAACATCGTTCAGCAATCACCTCGACCACATCCCTCTGCAATGTCCTCCACCACATCCTTCAGCAATCTCCTCCACCACATCCCTCTGCATTGTCCTCCACCACATCCTTCAGCAATCTCCTCCAGCATATCCTTCAGCAATCTCCTCCACCACATTCTTCAGCAATCTCCTCCACCTCATCGCTCTGCAATCTCCTGCACCACATCCTTCAGCAATCTCCTCCACCTCATTCTTCAGCAATCTCCTCCAACACATCCCTTCTCAATCTCCTCCACCACATCCTTCAGCAATCTCCTCCACCTCTTTCTTCAGCAATCTCCTCCAACACATCCCTTCTCAATCTGCTCCACCACATCCTTCAGTAATCACCTTGACCCCATCCCTCCGCAATCTCCACCACCACATCCTTCAGCAATTTCCTCCAACTCATTGCTCTGCAATCTACTGCACCACATCCTTCAGCAATCTCCCCCACCACATCTTTCAGCACCCTCTGCAAAATCCTCACCATATCCGTCAGCAATCTCCTACACCTCATCCCTCTGCAATCTTATCCACCATATCCATTCTCCAATCTCCTACACCAGCTCTTTCAGCAATCTCCACCACCACATCCCACTGCAATCTCATCCACCACATCCCTCTGCAATCTCCTCCAACACATCCCTTTGCCATCTCCTCCACCTCATCCCTCTCCAGTCTCCACCATCTCATCTTTCCGCAAAGTCCTCCTCTACATTCCTCTGCAAGCTCCTCCACCACTTCCTTCAGCAATCTCTTCCACCACATCCTTCAGCAATCACCTCGACCACATCCCTCTGCAATCTCCTCCAACACATTCCTCTGAAATCTCCTCCACCGCATCCTTCAGCAATCTCCTCCACCGCATCCTTCAGCAATCTGCTCCAGCCCATCCAGCAGCAATCTCCTCCACCACATCCTTGAGCAATCTCCTGCACCATATCCATTCTCCGATCTCCTACACCAGCTCTTTCAGCAATATCCCCCACCACATCCCTGTGCAATCTCCTCCACCACATCCTTCAGCAATCTCCTCCACCACATCCTTCAGCAATCACCTCGACCACATCCCTCTGCAATCTCCTCCAACACATTCCTCTGAAATCTCCTCCACCACATCCTTGAGCAATCTCCTCCACCACATCCTTCAGCAATCTCCTGCACCACATCCTTCAGCAATTTCCTCCACCTCATCGCTCTGCAATCTCCTCCACCACATCCTTCAGCAATTTCCTCCACCACATTCTTCAGCTATCTCCTCCAACACATTCCTCTGAAATCTCCTCCACCACATCCAGCAGCAATCTTGTCCACCACATCCTTGAGCAATCTCCTCCACCACATCCCTCTGCAATCTCCTCCACCGCATCCTTCAGGAAACTCCTCCTCCACATCCTTCAGCAGTCACCTCCACCACATCCTTCTGCAAACACCTCCACCACATCCTTCAGCAATGTCCTCCACCAGATCCGTCTGCAATCTCCTGCACCACATCCTTCAGCAATGTCCCCCACCACATCTTTCAGCACCCTCTGCAAAATCCTCACCACATCCCTCTGCAATCTCCTCCACCGCATCCTTCAGCAATCTCCTCCACCGCATCCTTCAGCAATCTGCTCCAGCATATCCTTCAGCAATCTGCTCCACCACATCCAGCAGCAATCTCCTCCACCACATCCTTGAGCAATCTCCTCCACCACATCCCTCTGCAATCTCCTCCACCGCATACTTCAGCAATCTCCTGCACCACATCCTTCAGCAATCCCCTCCACCTCATCCCTCAGCAATCTCCTGCACCACATCATTCAGCAATCTCCTCCACCACATCCTTCAGCAATTTCCTCCACCACATTCTTCAGCAATCTCCTCCAACACATCCCTTCTCAATCTCCTACACCACATACTTCAGTAATCACCTTGACCACATCCCTCCGCAATCTCCACCACCACATCCTTCAGCAATTTCCTCCACCTCATCGCTCTGCAATCTCCTGCACCACATCATTCAGCAATCTCCCCCACCACATCTTTCAGCACCCTCTGCAAAATCCTCACCATATCCCTCTGCAATCTCCTCCACCACATCCTTCAGCAATCTCCTCCACCACATCCTTCAACAATCTCCTCCACCAGATCCCTCTGCAATCTCCTCCACCACATCCTTCAGCAATCTCCTCGACCACATCCTTCAGCAATCTCCTCTGGCACATCCTTCAGCAATCTACTTCACAACATCCTTTAGCATTTTCCTCCACCACATACTTCAGCAATCTCCTCCACCACATCCCTCTGCAATCTCCTCCACCACATCCTCTAGCAATCTCCTCCACCACATCCTTCTACAATCTCCTGCTCCACATCCTTCAGCAATTTCCTCCACCTCATCGCTCTGCAATCTCCTCCACCACATCCTTCAGCAATTTCCTCCACCACATTCTTCAGCTATCTCCTCCAACACATCCCTTCTCAATCTCCCCCACCACATCTTTCAGCATTCTCCTCCACCACATCCCTCTGCAATCTCCTCCAACACATTCCTCTGAAATCTCCTCCACCACATCCAGCAGCAATCTTGTCCACCACATCCTTGAGCAATCTCCTCCACCACATCCCTCTGCAATCTCCTCCACCGCATCCTTCAGGAAACTCCTCCTCCACATCCTTCAGCAGTCACCTCCATCACATCCTTCTGCAAACACCTCCACCACATCCTTCAGCAATGTCCTCCACCAGATCCGTCTGCAATCTCCTGCACCACATCCTTCAGCAATCTCCCCCACCACATCTTTCAGCACCCTCTGCAAAATCCTCACCACATCCCTCTGCAATCTCCTCCACCGCATCCTTCAGCAAACTCCTCCACCGCATCCTTCAGCAATCTGCTCCAACATATCCTTCAGCAATCTGCTCCACCACATCCAGCAGCAATCTCCTCCACCACATCCTTGAGCAATCTCCTCCACCACATCCCTCTGCAATCTCCTCCACCGCATCCTTCAGCAATCTCCTGCACCACATCCTTCAGCAATCCCCTCCACCTCATCCCTCTGCAATCTCCTGCACCACATCATTCAGCAATCTCCTCCACCACATCCTTCAGCAATTTCCTCCACCACATTCTTCAGCAATCTCCTCCAACACATCCCTTCTCAATCTCCTGCACCACATCCTTCAGTAATCACCTTGACCACATCCCTCCGCAATCTCCACCACCACATCCTTCAGCAATTTCCTCCACCTCATCGCTCTGCAATCTCCTGCACCACATCCTTCAGCAATCTCCCCCACCACATCTTTCAGCACCCTCTGCAAAATCCTCACCATATCCCTCTGCAATCTCCTCCACCACATCCTTCAGCAATCTCCTCCACCACATCCTTCTGCAATCTCCTCCACCAGATCCCTCTGCAATCTCCTCCACCACATCCTTCAGCAATCTCCTCCACCACATCCTTCAGCAATCACCTCGACCACATCCCTCTGCAATCTCCTCCACCGCATCCTTCAGCAATGTCCTTCACTACATCCCTCTGCAATCTCCTCCAGCACATTTTTCTACAATCTCCTCCACCACATCCCTCTGCAATCTCCACCACCACATCCCTTTGCAATCTCCCCCACCTCATCCTTCTCCTGTCTCCACCACCACATCCTTCCGCAAAGTCCGCCTCTACATCCCTCTGCAATCCCCTCCAGCACATTCTTCAGCAATCTCCTCCACCACATCCTTTTGCAATCTCCTCCACCACATCCTTCAACAATCTCCTCCAATATATCCTTCAGCAATGCCCTCCACCACAACCCTCTGCAATTTCCTCCACCACACCATTCAGCAACGCCCTCCACCAGATCCTTCTCTAATCTCCTCCACCACATCCTTCAGTAATCCCCACCACCACATCCCTCTGCAATCTCCGCCACCACATCCTTCAGCAATCACCTCCACCACATCCCTTTGCAATCTCCACCACCACATCCTTCTCCTGTCTCCACCACCACATCCTTCCGCAAAGTCCGCATCTACATCCCTCTGCAATCCCCTCCAGCACATCCTTCAGCAATCTCCTCCACCACATCCTTCAGTAATCCCCTCCACCACATCCCTCTGCAATCTCCTCCACCACATCCTTCAACAATCTCCTCCAATATATCCTTTAGCAATGTCCTCCACCAGATCGGTCTGCAATCTCCTCCACCACGTCCCTTTGCAACCACCTCCACGTAATCCTTCTCGAATCTCCTCCACCACATCCTTCTCCAATCACCGCAACCACATCCTTCCACAATGTCCTCCACTTCATCCCTCTGCAATCTGCTCAACTTCTTCCTTCAGCAAACTCCTCCACAACATCCCTTTGCAATCTCCTCCACCACATCCCTCAGCAATCTGCGGCTCCACATCCATTAGCAATCTCCGCCATCACATCCCTCAGGAAACTCCTCCTCCACATCCCTCTGCAATCTCCTCCACGACATACATCTGCAATCTCCTCCACCACATCCTTCAGCAATCTCCTCTGGCAGATCCTTCAGCAATCTACTTCACAACATCCTTTAGCATTTTCCTCCACCACATACTTCAGCAATCTCCTCCACTACATCCCTCTGCAATCTCCCCCAACACATCCCTCTGAAATCTCCTCCAACACATCCCTCTGAAATCTCCTCCACCACATCCTTCAGCAATCTCCTCCACCACATCCTTCTCCAATCACCGCAACCACATCCTTCCACAATGTCCTCCACTTCATCCCTCTGCAATCTGCTCAACTTCTTCCTTCAGCAAACTCCTCCACAACATCCCTTTGCAATCTCCTCCACCACATCCATCTGCAATTTCCTCCACCACGTCCCTCTGCAATCTCCTCCACCACATCCTTCAGCAATCTCCTCCACCACATCCCTCAGCAATCTGCAGCTCCACATCCATTAGCAATCTCCGCCATCACATCCCTCAGGAAACTCCTCCTCCACATCCCTCTGCAATCTCCTCCACGACATACATCTGCAATCTCCTCCACCACATCCTTCAGCAATCTCCTCTGGCACATCCTTCAGCAATCTACTTCACAACATCCTTTAGCATTTTCCTCCACCACATACTTCAGCAATCTCCTCCACTACATCCCTCTGCAATCTCCAACACATCCCTCTGAAATCTCCTCCAACACATCCCTCTGAAATCTCCTCCACCACATCCTTGAGCAATCTCCTCCACCACGTCCCTTTGCAACCTCCTCCACCTAATCCTTCTCCAATCTCTTCCACCACCTACTTCAGCAATCTCCTCGAGAACATCCTTCTCCAATCTACTCCGCCACATCCTTGTCCAATCACCGCAACCACATCCTTCCGTAATGTCCACCACTACATCCCTCTGCAAACACCTCCACCACATCCTTCAGCAATGTCCTCCACCAGATCCGTCTGCAATCTCCTCCACCACATTCTTCAGCAATCACCTTGACCATATCCGTCCGCCAGCTCCTGCACCACATTCTTTAGCAATCGCCTCCACCTCATTCTTCAGCAATCTAATCCAACACATCCCTTCTCAATCTCCTCCACCACATCCTTCAGCAATCTCCTCCACCTCTTTCTTCAGCAATCTCCTCCAACACATCCCTTCTCAATCTGCTCCACCACATCCTTCAGTAATCACCTTGACCCCATCCCTCCACAATCTCCACCACCACATCCTTCAGCAATTTCCTCCACCTCATTGCTCTGCAATCTCCTGCACCACATCCTTCAGCAATCTCCCCCACCACATCTTTCAGCACCCTCTGCAAAATCCTCACCATATCCCTCTGCAATCTCCTCCACCACATCCTTCAGCAATCTCCTCCACCACATCCTTCTGCAATCTCCTCCACCAGATCCCTCTGCAATCTCCTCCACCACATCCTTCAGCAATCTCCTCCACCACATCCTTCAGCAATCACCTCGACCACATCCCTCTGCAATCTCCTCCACCGCATCCTTCAGCAATGTCCTTCACTACATCCCTCTGCAATCTCCTCCAGCACATTTTTCTACAATCTCCTCCACCACATCCCTCTGCAATCTCCACCACCACATCCCTTTGCAATCTCCCCCACCTCATCCTTCTCCTGTCTCCACCACCACATCCTTCCGCAAAGTCCGCCTCTACATCCCTCTGCAATCCCCTCCAGCACATTCTTCAGCAATCTCCTCCACCACATCCTTTTGCAATCTCCTCCACCACATCCTTCAACAATCTCCTCCAATATATCCTTCAGCAATGCCCTCCACCACAACCCTCTGCAATTTCCTCCACCACACCATTCAGCAACGCCCTCCACCAGATCCTTCTCTAATCTCCTCCACCACATCCTTCAGTAATCCCCACCACCACATCCCTCTGCAATCTCCGCCACCACATCCTTCAGCAATCACCTCCACCACATCCCTTTGCAATCTCCACCACCACATCCTTCTCCTGTCTCCACCACCACATCCTTCCGCAAAGTCCGCATCTACATCCCTCTGCAATCCCCTCCAGCACATCCTTCAGCAATCTCCTCCACCACATCCTTCAGTAATCCCCTCCACCACATCCCTCTGCAATCTCCTCCACCACATCCTTCAACAATCTCCTCCAATATATCCTTTAGCAATGTCCTCCACCAGATCGGTCTGCAATCTCCTCCACCACGTCCCTTTGCAACCACCTCCACGTAATCCTTCTCGAATCTCCTCCACCACATCCTTCTCCAATCACCGCAACCACATCCTTCCACAATGTCCTCCACTTCATCCCTCTGCAATCTGCTCAACTTCTTCCTTCAGCAAACTCCTCCACAACATCCCTTTGCAATCTCCTCCACCACATCCCTCAGCAATCTGCGGCTCCACATCCATTAGCAATCTCCGCCATCACATCCCTCAGGAAACTCCTCCTCCACATCCCTCTGCAATCTCCTCCACGACATACATCTGCAATCTCCTCCACCACATCCTTCAGCAATCTCCTCTGGCAGATCCTTCAGCAATCTACTTCACAACATCCTTTAGCATTTTCCTCCACCACATACTTCAGCAATCTCCTCCACTACATCCCTCTGCAATCTCCCCCAACACATCCCTCTGAAATCTCCTCCAACACATCCCTCTGAAATCTCCTCCACCACATCCTTCAGCAATCTCCTCCACCACATCCTTCTCCAATCACCGCAACCACATCCTTCCACAATGTCCTCCACTTCATCCCTCTGCAATCTGCTCAACTTCTTCCTTCAGCAAACTCCTCCACAACATCCCTTTGCAATCTCCTCCACCACATCCATCTGCAATTTCCTCCACCACGTCCCTCTGCAATCTCCTCCACCACATCCTTCAGCAATCTCCTCCACCACATCCCTCAGCAATCTGCAGCTCCACATCCATTAGCAATCTCCGCCATCACATCCCTCAGGAAACTCCTCCTCCACATCCCTCTGCAATCTCCTCCACGACATACATCTGCAATCTCCTCCACCACATCCTTCAGCAATCTCCTCTGGCACATCCTTCAGCAATCTACTTCACAACATCCTTTAGCATTTTCCTCCACCACATACTTCAGCAATCTCCTCCACTACATCCCTCTGCAATCTCCAACACATCCCTCTGAAATCTCCTCCAACACATCCCTCTGAAATCTCCTCCACCACATCCTTGAGCAATCTCCTCCACCACGTCCCTTTGCAACCTCCTCCACCTAATCCTTCTCCAATCTCTTCCACCACCTACTTCAGCAATCTCCTCGAGAACATCCTTCTCCAATCTACTCCGCCACATCCTTGTCCAATCACCGCAACCACATCCTTCCGTAATGTCCACCACTACATCCCTCTACAAACACCTCCACCACATCCTTCAGCAATGTCCTCCACCAGATCCGTCTGCAATCTCCTCCACCACATTCTTCAGCAATCACCTTGACCATATCCGTCCGCCAGCTCCTGCACCACATTCTTTAGCAATCGCCTCCACCTCATTCTTCAGCAATCTAATCCAACACATCCCTTCTCAATCTCCTCCACCACATCCTTCAGCAATTTCCTCCACCACATTCTTCAGCAATCTCCTCCAACACATCCCTTCTCAATCTCCTACACCACATCCTTCAGTAATCACCTTGACCATATCCCTCCGCAATCTCCACCACCACATCCTTCAGCAATTTCCTCCACCTCATTGCTCTGCAATCTACTGCACCACATCCTTCAGCAATCTCCCCCACCACATCTTTCAGCACCCTCTGCAAAATCCTCACCATATCCGTCAGCAATCTCCTACACCTCATCCCTCTGCAATCTTATCCACCATATCCATTCTCCAATCTCCTACACCAGCTCTTTCAGCAATCTCCACCACCACATCCGACTGCAATCTCATCCACCACATCCCTCTGCAAACTCCTCCAACACATCCCTTTGCCATCTCCTCCACCTCATCCCTCTCCAGTCTCCACCATCTCATCTTTCCGCAAAGTCCTCCTCTACATTCCTCTGCAAGCTCCTCCACCACTTCCTTCAGCAATCTCTTCCACCACATCCTTCAGCAATCACCTCGACCACATCCCTCTGCAATCTCCTCCAACACATTCCTCTGAAATCTCCTCCACCGCATCCTTCAGCAATCTCCTCCACCGCATCCTTCAGCAATCTGCTCCAGCACATCCAGCAGCAATCTCCTCTACCACATCCTTGAGCAATCTCGTGCACCATATCCATTCTCCGATCTCCTACACCAGCTCTTTCAGCAATATCCCCCACCACATCCCTGTGCAATCTCCTCCACCACATCCTTCAGCAATCTCCTCCACCACATCCTTCAGCAATCACCTCGACCACATCCCTCTGCAATCTCCTCCAACACATTCCTCTGAAATCTCCTCCACCACATCCTTGAGCAATCTCCTCCACCGCATCCTTCAGCAATCTCCTGCACCACATCCTTCAGCAATTTCCTCCACCTCATCGCTCTGCAATCTCCTCCACCACATCCTTCAGCAATTTCCTCCACCACATTCTTCTGCCATCTCCTCCAACACATCCCTTCTCAATCTCCCCCACCACATCTTTCAGCATTCTCCTCCACCACATCCCTCTGCAATCTCCTCCACCACATCCAGCAGCAATCTCCTCCACCACATCCCTCTGCAATCTCCTCCAACACATTCCTCTGAAATCTCCTCCAACACATCCAGCAGCAATCTTGTCCACCACATCCTTGAGCAATCTCCTCCACCACATCCCTCTGCAATCTCCTCCACCGCATCCTTCAGGAAACTCCTCCTCCACATCCTTCAGCAGTCACCTCCACCACATCCTTCTGCAAACACCTCCACCACATCCTTCAGCAATGTCCTCCACCAAATCCGTCTGCAATCTCCTGCACCACATCCTTCAGCAATCTCCCCCACCACATCTTTCAGCACCCTCTGCAAAATCCTCACCACATCCCTCTGCAATCTCCTCCACCGCATCCTTCAGCAAACTCCTCCACCGCATCCGTCAGCAATCTGCTCCACCACATCCAGCAGCAATCTCCTCCACCACATCCTTGAGCAATCTCCTCCACCACATCCCTCTGCAATCTCCTCCACCGCATCCTTCAGCAATCTCCTGCACCACATCCTTCAGCAATCCCCTCCACCTCATCCCTCAGCAATCTCCTGCACCACATCATTCAGCAATCTCCTCCACCACATCCTTCAGCAATTTCCTCCACCACATTCTTCAGCAATCTCCTCCAACACATCCCTTCTCAATCTCCTACACCACATCCTTCAGTAATCACCTTGACCACATCCCTCCGCAATCTCCACCACCACATCCTTCAGCAATTTCCTCCACCTCATCGCTCTGCAATCTCCTGCACCACATCCTTCAGCAATCTCCCCCACCACATCTTTCAGCACCCTCTGCAAAATCCTCACCATATCCCTCTGCAATCTCCTCCACCACATCCTTCAGCAATCTCCTCCACCACATCCTTCAGCAATCTCCTCCACCAGATCCCTCTGCAATCTCCTCCACCACATCCTTCAGCAATCTCCTCCACCACATCCTTCAGCAATCACCTCGACCACATCCCTCTGCAATCTCCTCCACCGCATCCTTCAGCAATGTCCTTCACTACATCCCTCTGCAATCTCCTCCAGCACATTTTTCTACAATCTCCTCCACCACATCCCTCTGCAATCTCCACCACCACATCCCTTTGCAATCTCCCCCACCTCATCCTGCTCCTGTCTCCACCACCACATCCTTCCGCAAAGTCCGCCTCTACATCCCTCTGCAATCCCCTCCAGCACATTCTTCAGCAATCTCCTCCACCACATCCTTTTGCAATCTCCTCCACCACATCCTTCAACAATCTCCTCTAATATATCCTTCAGCAATGCCCTCCACCACAACCCTCTGCAATTTATCCACCACACCATTCAGCAACGCCCTCCACCAGATCCTTCTCTAATCTCCTCCACCACATCCTTCAGTAATCACCTTGACCACATCCCTCCGCAATCTCCACCACCACATCCTTCAGCAATTTCCTCCACCTCATCGCTCTGCAATCTCCTGCACCACATCCTTCAGCAATCTCCCCCACCACATCTTTCAGCACCCTCTGCAAAATCCTCACCATATCCCTCTGCAATCTCCTCCACCACATCCTTCAGCAATCTCCTCCACCACATCCTTCAGCAATCTCCTCCACCAGATCCCTCTGCAATCTCCTCCACCACATCCTTCAGCAATCTCCTCCACCACATCCTTCAGCAATCACCTCGACCACATCCCTCTGCAATCTCCTCCACCGCATCCTTCAGCAATGTCCTTCACTACATCCCTCTGCAATCTCCTCCAGCACATTTTTCTACAATCTCCTCCACCACATCCCTCTGCAATCTCCACCACCACATCCCTTTGCAATCTCCCCCACCTCATCCTGCTCCTGTCTCCACCACCACATCCTTCCGCAAAGTCCGCCTCTACATCCCTCTGCAATCCCCTCCAGCACATTCTTCAGCAATCTCCTCCACCACATCCTTTTGCAATCTCCTCCACCACATCCTTCAACAATCTCCTCTAATATATCCTTCAGCAATGCCCTCCACCACAACCCTCTGCAATTTATCCACCACACCATTCAGCAACGCCCTCCACCAGATCCTTCTCTAATCCCCTCCACCACATCCCTCTGCAATCTCCGCCACCACATCCTTCAGCAATCACCTCCACCACATCCCTTTACAATCTCCACCACCACATCCTTCTCCTGTCTCCACCACCACATCCTTCCGCAAAATCCTCACCACATCCCTCTGCAATCTCCTCCACCGCATCCTTCAGCAAACTCCTCCACCGCATCCGTCAGCAATCTGCTCCACCACATCCAGCAGCAATCTCCTCCACCACATCCTTGAGCAATCTCCTCCACCACATCCCTCTGCAATCTCCTCCACCGCATCCTTCAGCAATCTCCTGCACCACATCCTTCAGCAATCCCCTCCACCTCATCCCTCAGCAATCTCCTGCACCACATCATTCAGCAATCTCCTCCACCACATCCTTCAGCAATTTCCTCCACCACATTCTTCAGCAATCTCCTCCAACACATCCCTTCTCAATCTCCTACACCACATCCTTCAGTAATCACCTTGACCACATCCCTCCGCAATCTCCACCACCACATCCTTCAGCAATTTCCTCCACCTCATCGCTCTGCAATCTCCTGCACCACATCCTTCAGCAATCTCCCCCACCACATCTTTCAGCACCCTCTGCAAAATCCTCACCATATCCCTCTGCAATCTCCTCCACCACATCCTTCAGCAATCTCCTCCACCACATCCTTCAGCAATCTCCTCCACCAGATCCCTCTGCAATCTCCTCCACCACATCCTTCAGCAATCTCCTCCACCACATCCTTCAGCAATCACCTCGACCACATCCCTCTGCAATCTCCTCCACCGCATCCTTCAGCAATGTCCTTCACTACATCCCTCTGCAATCTCCTCCAGCACATTTTTCTACAATCTCCTCCACCACATCCCTCTGCAATCTCCACCACCACATCCCTTTGCAATCTCCCCCACCTCATCCTGCTCCTGTCTCCACCACCACATCCTTCCGCAAAGTCCGCCTCTACATCCCTCTGCAATCCCCTCCAGCACATTCTTCAGCAATCTCCTCCACCACATCCTTTTGCAATCTCCTCCACCACATCCTTCAACAATCTCCTCTAATATATCCTTCAGCAATGCCCTCCACCACAACCCTCTGCAATTTATCCACCACACCATTCAGCAACGCCCTCCACCAGATCCTTCTCTAATCTCCTCCACCACATCCTTCAGTAATCACCTTGACCACATCCCTCCGCAATCTCCACCACCACATCCTTCAGCAATTTCCTCCACCTCATCGCTCTGCAATCTCCTGCACCACATCCTTCAGCAATCTCCCCCACCACATCTTTCAGCACCCTCTGCAAAATCCTCACCATATCCCTCTGCAATCTCCTCCACCACATCCTTCAGCAATCTCCTCCACCACATCCTTCAGCAATCTCCTCCACCAGATCCCTCTGCAATCTCCTCCACCACATCCTTCAGCAATCTCCTCCACCACATCCTTCAGCAATCACCTCGACCACATCCCTCTGCAATCTCCTCCACCGCATCCTTCAGCAATGTCCTTCACTACATCCCTCTGCAATCTCCTCCAGCACATTTTTCTACAATCTCCTCCACCACATCCCTCTGCAATCTCCACCACCACATCCCTTTGCAATCTCCCCCACCTCATCCTGCTCCTGTCTCCACCACCACATCCTTCCGCAAAGTCCGCCTCTACATCCCTCTGCAATCCCCTCCAGCACATTCTTCAGCAATCTCCTCCACCACATCCTTTTGCAATCTCCTCCACCACATCCTTCAACAATCTCCTCTAATATATCCTTCAGCAATGCCCTCCACCACAACCCTCTGCAATTTATCCACCACACCATTCAGCAACGCCCTCCACCAGATCCTTCTCTAATCCCCTCCACCACATCCCTCTGCAATCTCCGCCACCACATCCTTCAGCAATCACCTCCACCACATCCCTTTACAATCTCCACCACCACATCCTTCTCCTGTCTCCACCACCACATCCTTCCGCAAAGTCCGCATCTACATCCCTCTGCAATCCCCTCCAGCACATCCTTCAGCAATCTCCTCCACCACATCCTTCAGTAATCCCCTCCACCACATCCCTCTGCAATCTCCTCCACCACATCCTTGAGCAATCTCCTCCACCGCATCCTTCAGCAATCTCCTGCACCACATCCTTCAGCAATTTCCTCCACCTCATCGCTCTGCAATCTCCTCCACCACATCCTTCAGCAATTTCCTCCACCACATTCTTCTGCCATCTCCTCCAACACATCCCTTCTCAATCTCCCCCACCACATCTTTCAGCATTCTCCTCCACCACATCCCTCTGCAATCTCCTCCACCACATCCAGCAGCAATCTCCTCCACCACATCCCTCTGCAATCTCCTCCAACACATTCCTCTGAAATCTCCTCCAACACATCCAGCAGCAATCTTGTCCACCACATCCTTGAGCAATCTCCTCCACCACATCCCTCTGCAATCTCCTCCACCGCATCCTTCAGGAAACTCCTCCTCCACATCCTTCAGCAGTCACCTCCACCACATCCTTCTGCAAACACCTCCACCACATCCTTCAGCAATGTCCTCCACCAAATCCGTCTGCAATCTCCTGCACCACATCCTTCAGCAATCTCCCCCACCACATCTTTCAGCACCCTCTGCAAAATCCTCACCACATCCCTCTGCAATCTCCTCCACCGCATCCTTCAGCAAACTCCTCCACCGCATCCGTCAGCAATCTGCTCCACCACATCCAGCAGCAATCTCCTCCACCACATCCTTGAGCAATCTCCTCCACCACATCCCTCTGCAATCTCCTCCACCGCATCCTTCAGCAATCTCCTGCACCACATCCTTCAGCAATCCCCTCCACCTCATCCCTCAGCAATCTCCTGCACCACATCATTCAGCAATCTCCTCCACCACATCCTTCAGCAATTTCCTCCACCACATTCTTCAGCAATCTCCTCCAACACATCCCTTCTCAATCTCCTACACCACATCCTTCAGTAATCACCTTGACCACATCCCTCCGCAATCTCCACCACCACATCCTTCAGCAATTTCCTCCACCTCATCGCTCTGCAATCTCCTGCACCACATCCTTCAGCAATCTCCCCCACCACATCTTTCAGCACCCTCTGCAAAATCCTCACCATATCCCTCTGCAATCTCCTCCACCACATCCTTCAGCAATCTCCTCCACCACATCCTTCAGCAATCTCCTCCACCAGATCCCTCTGCAATCTCCTCCACCACATCCTTCAGCAATCTCCTCCACCACATCCTTCAGCAATCACCTCGACCACATCCCTCTGCAATCTCCTCCACCGCATCCTTCAGCAATGTCCTTCACTACATCCCTCTGCAATCTCCTCCAGCACATTTTTCTACAATCTCCTCCACCACATCCCTCTGCAATCTCCACCACCACATCCCTTTGCAATCTCCCCCACCTCATCCTGCTCCTGTCTCCACCACCACATCCTTCCGCAAAGTCCGCCTCTACATCCCTCTGCAATCCCCTCCAGCACATTCTTCAGCAATCTCCTCCACCACATCCTTTTGCAATCTCCTCCACCACATCCTTCAACAATCTCCTCTAATATATCCTTCAGCAATGCCCTCCACCACAACCCTCTGCAATTTATCCACCACACCATTCAGCAACGCCCTCCACCAGATCCTTCTCTAATCCCCTCCACCACATCCCTCTGCAATCTCCGCCACCACATCCTTCAGCAATCACCTCCACCACATCCCTTTACAATCTCCACCACCACATCCTTCTCCTGTCTCCACCACCACATCCTTCCGCAAAGTCCGCATCTACATCCCTCTGCAATCCCCTCCAGCACATCCTTCAGCAATCTCCTCCACCACATCCTTCAGTAATCCCCTCCACCACATCCCTCTGCAATCTCCTCCACCACATCCTTCAACAATCTCCTCCAATATATCCTTTAGCAATGTCCTCCACCAGATCGGTCTGCAATCTCCTCCACCACGTCCCTTTGCAACCACCTCCACGTAATCCTTCTCGAATCTCCTCCACCACATCCTTCTCCAATCACCGCAACCACATCCTTCCACAATGTCCTCCACTTCATCCCTCTGCAATCTGCTCAACTTCTTCCTTCAGCAAACTCCTCCACAACATCCCTTTGCAATCTCCTCCACCACATCCATCTGCAATTTCCTCCACCACGTCCCTCTGCAATCTCCTCCACCACATCCTTCAGCAATCTCCTCCACCACATCCCTCAGCAATCTGCGGCTCCACATCCATTAGCAATCTCCGCCATCACATCCCTCAGGAAACTCCTCCTCCACATCCCTCTGCAATCTCCTCCACGACATACATCTGCAATCTCCTCCACCACATCCTTCAGCAATCTCCTCTGGCACATCCTTCAGCAATCTACTTCACAACATCCTTTAGCATTTTCCTCCACCACATACTTCAGCAATCTCCTCCACTACATCCCTCTGCAATCTCCTCCAACACATCCCTCTGAAATCTCCTCCAACACATCCCTCTGAAATCTCCTCCACCACATCCTTGAGCAATCTCCTCCACCACGTCCCTTTGCAACCTCCTCCACCTAATCCTTCTCCAATCTCCTCCACCACCTACTTTAGCAATCTCCTCGAGAACATCCTTCTCCAATCTACTCCGCCACATCCTTGTCCAATCACCGCAACCACATCCTTCCGTAATGTCCTCCACTACATCCCTCTGCAAACACCTCCACCACATCCTTCAGCAATGTCCTCCACCAGATCCGTCTGCAATCTCCTCCACCACATTCTTCAGCAATCACCTTGACCATATCCGTCCGCCAGCTCCTGCACCACATTCTTTAGCAATCGCCTCCACCTCATTCTTCAGCAATCTAATCCAACACATCCCTTCTCAATCTCCTCCACCACATCCTTCAGCAATCTCCTCCACCTCTTTCTTCAGCAATCTCCTCCAACACATCCCTTCTCAATCTGCTCCACCACATCCTTCAGTAATCACCTTGACCCCATCCCTCCGCAATCTCCACCACCACATCCTTCAGCAATTTCCTCCACCTCATTGCTCTGCAATCTCCTGCACCACATCCTTCAGCAATCTCCCCCACCACATCTTTCAGCACCCTCTGCAAAATCCTCACCACATCCCTCTGCAATCTCCTCCACCGCATCCTTCAGCAATCTGCTCCAGCATATCCTTCAGCAATCTGCTCCACCACATCCAGCAGCAATCTCCTCCACCACATCCTTGAGCAATCTCCTCCACCACATCCCTCTGCAATCTCCTCCACCGCATCCTTCAGCAATCTCCTGCACCACATCCTTCAGCAATCCCCTCCACCTCATCCCTCAGCAATCTCCTGCACCACATCATTCAGCAATCTCCTCCACCACATCCTTCAGCAATTTCCTCCACCACATTCTTCAGCAATCTCCTCCAACACATCCCTTCTCAATCTCCTACACCACATCCTTCAGTAATCACCTTGACCATATCCCTCCGCAATCTCCACCACCACATCCTTCAGCAATTTCCTCCACCTCATTGCTCTGCAATCTACTGCACCACATCCTTCAGCAATCTCCCCCACCACATCTTTCAGCACCCTCTGCAAAATCCTCACCATATCCGTCAGCAATCTCCTACACCTCATCCCTCTGCAATCTTATCCACCATATCCATTCTCCAATCTCCTACACCAGCTCTTTCAGCAATCTCCACCACCACATCCCACTGCAATCTCATCCACCACATCCCTCTGCAATCTCCTCCAACACATCCCTTTGCCATCTCCTCCACCTCATCCCTCTCCAGTCTCCACCATCTCATCTTTCCGCAAAGTCCTCCTCTACATTCCTCTGCAAACACCTCCACCACTTCCTTCAGCAATCTCTTCCACCACATCCTTCAGCAATCACCTCGACCACATCCCTCTGCAATCTCCTCCAACACATTCCTCTGAAATCTCCTCCACCGCATCCTTCAGCAATCTCCTCCACCGCATCCTTCAGCAATCTGCTCCAGCACATCCAGCAGCAATCTCCTCTACCACATCCTTGAGCAATCTCCTGCACCATATCCATTCTCCGATCTCCTACACCAGCTCTTTCAGCAATATCCCCCACCACATCCCTGTGCAATCCCCTCCACCACATCCTTCAGCAATCTCCTCCACCACATCCTTCAGCAATCACCTCGACCACATCCCTCTGCAATCTCCTCCAACACATTCCTCTGAAATCTCCTCCACCACATCCTTGAGCAATCTCCTCCACCGCATCCTTCAGCAATCTCCTGCACCACATCCTTCAGCAATTTCCTCCACCTCATCGCTCTGCAATCTCCTCCACCACATCCTTCAGCAATTTCCTCCACCACATTCTTCTGCCATCTCCTCCAACACATCCCTTCTCAATCTCCCCCACCACATCTTTCAGCATTCTCCTCCACCACATCCCTCTGCAATCTCCTCCACCACATCCAGCAGCAATCTCCTCCACCACATCCCTCTGCAATCTCCTCCAACACATTCCTCTGAAATCTCCTCCACCACATCCAGCAGCAATCTTGTCCACCACATCCTTGAGCAATCTCCTCCACCACATCCCTCTGCAATCTCCTCCACCGCATCCTTCAGGAAACTCCTCCTCCACATCCTTCAGCAGTCACCTCCACCACATCCTTCTGCAAACACCTCCACCACATCCTTCAGCAATGTCCTCCACCAAATCCGTCTGCAATCTCCTGCACCACATCCTTCAGCAATCTCCCCCACCACATCTTTCAGCACCCTCTGCAAAATCCTCACCACATCCCTCTGCAATCTCCTCCACCGCATCCTTCAGCAAACTCCTCCACCGCATCCTTCAGCAATCTGCTCCACCACATCCAGCAGCAATCTCCTCCACCACATCCTTGAGCAATCTCCTCCACCACATCCCTCTGCAATCTCCTCCACCGCATCCTTCAGCAATCTCCTGCACCACATCCTTCAGCAATCCCCTCCACCTCATCCCTCAGCAATCTCCTGCACCACATCATTCAGCAATCTCCTCCACCACATCCTTCAGCAATTTCCTCCACCACATTCTTCAGCAATCTCCTCCAACACATCCCTTCTCAATCTCCTACACCACATCCTTCAGTAATCACCTTGACCACATCCCTCCGCAATCTCCACCACCACATCCTTCAGCAATCTCCCCCACCACATCTTTCAGCACCCTCTGCAAAATCCTCACCATATCCCTCTGCAATCTCCTCCACCACATCCTTCAGCAATCTCCTCCACCACATCCTTCAGCAATCTCCTCCACCAGATCCCTCTGCAATCTCCTCCACCACATCCTTCAGCAATCTCCTCCACCACATCCTTCAGCAATCACCTCGACCACATCCCTCTGCAATCTCCTCCACCGCATCCTTCAGCAATGTCCTTCACTACATCCCTCTGCAATCTCCTCCAGCACATTTTTCTACAATCTCCTCCACCACATCCCTCTGCAATCTCCACCACCACATCCCTTTGCAATCTCCCCCACCTCATCCTTCTCCTGTCTCCACCACCACATCCTTCCGCAAAGTCCGCCTCTACATCCCTCTGCAATCCCCTCCAGCACATTCTTCAGCAATCTCCTCCACCACATCCTTTTGCAATCTCCTCCACCACATCCTTCAACAATCTCCTCCAATATATCCTTCAGCAATGCCCTCCACCACAACCCTCTGCAATTTATCCACCACACCATTCAGCAACGCCCTCCACCAGATCCTTCTCTAATCTCCTCCACCACATCCTTCAGTAATACCCTCCACCACATCCCTCTGCAATCTCCGCCACCACATCCTTCAGCAATCACCTCCACCACATCCCTTTGCAATCTCCACCACCACATCCTTCTCCTGTCTCCACCACCACATCCTTCCGCAAAGTCCGCATCTACATCCCTCTGCAATCCCCTCCAGCACATCCTTCAGCAATCTCCTCCACCACATCCTTCAGTAATCCCCTCCACCACATCCTTCTCCAATCACCGCAACCACATCCTTCCACAATGTCCTCCACTTCATCCCTCTGCAATCTGCTCAACTTCTTCCTTCAGCAAACTCCTCCACAACATCCCTTTGCAATCTCCTCCACCACATCCATCTGCAATTTCCTCCACCACGTCCCTCTGCAATCTCCTCCACCACATCCCTCAGCAATCTGCGGCTCCACATCCATTAGCAATCTCCGCCATCACATCCCTCAGGAAACTCCTCCTCCACATCCCTCTGCAATCTCCTCCACGACATACATCTGCAATCTCCTCCACCACATCCTTCAGCAATCTCCTCTGGCACATCCTTCAGCAATCTACTTCACAACATCCTTTAGCATTTTCCTCCACCACATACTTCAGCAATCTCCTCCACTACATCCCTCTGCAATCTCCTCCAACACATCCCTCTGAAATCTCCTCCAACACATCCCTCTGAAATCTCCTCCACCACGTCCTTGAGCAATCTCCTCAACCACATCCCTCTGAAATCTCCTCCAACACATCCCTCTGAAATCTCCTCCACCACATCCTTGAGCAATCTCCTCCACCATGTCCCTTTGCAACCTCCTCCACCTAATCCTTCTCCAATCTCTTCCACCACCTACTTCAGCAATCTCCTCGAGAACATCCTTCTCCAATCTACTCCGCCACATCCTTGTCCAATCACCGCAACCACATCCTTCCGTAATGTCCTCCACTACATCCCTCTGCAAACACCTCCACCACATCCTTCAGCAATGTCCTCCACCAGATCCGTCTGCAATCTCCTCCACCACATTCTTCAGCAATCACCTTGACCATATCCGTCCGCCAGCTCCTGCACCACATTCTTTAGCAATCGCCTCCACCTCATTCTTCAGCAATCTAATCCAACACATCCCTTCTCAATCTCCTCCACCACATCCTTCAGCAATCTCCTCCACCTCTTTCTTCAGCAATCTCCTCCAACACATCCCTTCTCAATCTGCTCCACCACATCCTTCAGTAATCACCTTGACCCCATCCCTCCGCAATCTCCACCACCACATCCTTCAGCAATTTCCTCCACCTCATTGCTCTGCAATCTCCTGCACCACATCCTTCAGCAATCTCCTCTGGCACATCCTTCAGCAATCTACTTCACAACATCCTTTAGCATTTTCCTCCACCACATACTTCAGCAATCTCCTCCACTACATCCCTCTGCAATCTCCTCCAACACATCCCTCTGAAATCTCCTCCAACACATCCCTCTGAAATCTCCTCCACCACATCCTTGAGCAATCTCCTCCACCACGTCCCTTTGCAACCTCCTCCACCTAATCCTTCTCCAATCTCCTCCACCACCTACTTCAGCAATCTCCTCGAGAACATCCTTCTCCAATCTACTCCGCCACATCCTTGTCCAATCACCGCAACCACATCCTTCCGTAATGTCCTCCACTACATCCCTCTGCAAACACCTCCACCACATCCTTCAGCAATGTCCTCCACCAGATCCGTCTGCAATCTCCTCCACCACATTCTTCAGCAATCACCTTGACCATATCCGTCCGCCAGCTCCTGCACCACATTCTTTAGCAATCGCCTCCACCTCATTCTTCAGCAATCTAATCCAACACATCCCTTCTCAATCTCCTCCACCACATCCTTCAGCAATCTCCTCCACCTCTTTCTTCAGCAATCTCCTCCAACACATCCCTTCTCAATCTGCTCCACCACATCCTTCAGTAATCACCTTGACCCCATCCCTCCGCAATCTCCACCACCACATCCTTCAGCAATTTCCTCCACCTCATTGCTCTGCAATCTCCTGCACCACATCCTTCAGCAATCTCCCCCACCACATCTTTCAGCACCCTCTGCAAAATCCTCACCACATCCCTCTGCAATCTCCTCCACCGCATCCTTCAGCAAACTCCTCCACCGCATCCTTCAGCAATCTGCTCCAGCATATCCTTCAGCAATCTGCTCCACCACATCCAGCAGCAATCTCCTCCACCACATCCTTGAGCAATCTCCTCCACCACATCCCTCTGCAATCTCCTCCACCGCATCCTTCAGCAATCTCCTGCACCACATCCTTCAGCAATCCCCTCCACCTCATCCCTCAGCAATCTCCTGCACCACATCATTCAGCAATCTCCTCCACCACATCCTTCAGCAATTTCCTCCACCACATTCTTCAGCAATCTCCTCCAACACATCCCTTCTCAATCTCCTACACCACATCCTTCAGTAATCACCTTGACCATATCCCTCCGCAATCTCCACCACCACATCCTTCAGCAATTTCCTCCACCTCATTGCTCTGCAATCTACTGCACCACATCCTTCAGCAATCTCCCCCACCACATCTTTCAGCACCCTCTGCAAAATCCTCACCATATCCGTCAGCAATCTCCTACACCTCATCCCTCTGCAATCTTATCCACCATATCCATTCTCCAATCTCCTACACCAGCTCTTTCAGCAATCTCCACCACCACATCCCACTGCAATCTCATCCACCACATCCCTCTGCAATCTCCTCCAACACATCCCTTTGCCATCTCCTCCACCTCATCCCTCTCCAGTCTCCACCATCTCATCTTTCCGCAAAGTCCTCCTCTACATTCCTCTGCAAGCTCCTCCACCACTTCCTTCAGCAATCTCTTCCACCACATCCTTCAGCAATCACCTCGACCACATCCCTCTGCAATCTCCTCCAACACATTCCTCTGAAATCTCCTCCACCGCATCCTTCAGCAATCTCCTCCACCGCATCCTTCAGCAATCTGCTCCAGCACATCCAGCAGCAATCTCCTCCACCACATCCTTGAGCAATCTCCTGCACCATATCCATTCTTCGATCTCCTACACCAGCTCTTTCAGCAATATCCCCCACCACATCACTGTGCAATCTCCTCCACCACATCCTTGAGCAATCTCCTCCACCGCATCCTTCAGCAATCTCCTGCACCACATCCTTCAGCAATTTCCTCCACCTCATCGCTCTGCAATCTCCTCCACCACATCCTTCAGCAATTTCCTCCACCACATTCTTCAGCCATCTCCTCCAACACATCCCTTCTCAATCTCCCCCACCACATCTTTCAGCATTCTCCTCCACCACATCCCTCTGCAATCTCCTCCACCACATCCAGCAGCAATCTCCTCCACCACATCCCTCTGCAATCTCCTCCAACACATTCCTCTGAAATCTCCTCCACCACATCCAGCAGCAATCTTGTCCACCACATCCTTGAGCAATCTCTTCCACCACATCCCTCTGCAATCTCCTCCACCGCATCCTTCAGGAAACTCCTCCTCCACATCCTTCAGCAGTCACCTCCACCACATCCTTCTGCAAACACCTCCACCACATCCTTCAGCAATGTCCTCCACCAAATCCGTCTGCAATCTCCTGCACCACATCCTTCAGCAATCTCCCCCACCACATCTTTCAGCACCCTCTGCAAAATCCTCACCACATCCCTCTGCAATCTCCTCCACCGCATCCTTCAGCAAACTCCTCCACCGCATCCTTCAGCAATCTGCTCCACCACATCCAGCAGCAATCTCCTCCACCACATCCTTGAGCAATCTCCTCCACCACATCCTTCAGCAATCCCCTCCACCTCATCCCTCAGCAATCTCCTGCACCACATCATTCAGCAATCTCCTCCACCACATCCTTCAGCAATTTCCTCCACCACATTCTTCAGCAATCTCCTCCAACACATCCCTTCTCAATCTCCTACACCACATCCTTCAGTAATCACCTTGACCATATCCCTCCGCAATCTCCACCACCACATCCTTCAGCAATTTCCTCCACCTCATTGCTCTGCAATCTACTGCACCACATCCTTCAGCAATCTCCCCCACCACATCTTTCAGCACCCTCTGCAAAATCTTCACCATATCCGTCAGCAATCTCCTACACCTCATCCCTCTGCAATCTTATGCACCATATCCATTCTCCAATCTCCTACACCAGCTCTTTCAGCAATCTCCACCACCACATCCCACTGCAATCTCATCCACCACATCCCTCTGCAATCTCCTCCAACACATCCCTTTGCCATCTCCTCCACCTCATCCCTCTCCAGTCTCCACCATCTCATCTTTCCGCAAAGTCCGCCTCTACATTCCTCTGCAAGCTCCTCCACCACTTCCTTCAGCAATCTCTTCCACCACATCCTTCAGCAATCACCTCGACCACATCCCTCTGCAATCTCCTCCAACACATTCCTCTGAAATCTCCTCCACCGCATCCTTCAGCAATCTCCTCCACCGCACTCTTCAGCAATCTGCTCCAGCACATCCAGCAGCAATCTCCTCCACCACATCCTTGAGCAATCTCCTGCACCATATCCATTCTCCGATCTCCTACACCAGCTCTTTCAGCAATATCCCCCACTACATCCCTGTGCAATCTCCTCCACCACATCCTTCAGCAATCTCCTCCACCACATCCTTCAGCAATCACCTCGACCACATCCCTCTGCAATCTCCTCCAACACATTCCTCTGAAATCTCCTCCACCACATCCTTGAGCAATCTCCTCCACCGCATCCTTCAGCAATCTCCTGCACCACATCCTTCAGCAATTTCCTCCACCTCATCGCTCTGCAATCTCCTCCACCACATCCTTCAGCAATTTCCTCCACCACATTCTTCAGCTATCTCCTCCAACACATCCCTTCTCAATCTCCCCCACCACATCTTTCAGCATTCTCCTCCACCACATCCCTCTGCAATCTCCTCCACCACATCCAGCAGCAATCTCCTCCACCACATCCCTCTGCAATCTCCTCCAACACATTCCTCTGAAATCTCCTCCACCACATCCAGCAGCAATCTTGTCCACCACATCCTTGAGCAATCTCCTCCATCACATCCCTCTGCAATCTCCTCCACCGCATCCTTCAGGAAACTCCTCCTCCACATCCTTCAGCAGTCACCTCCACCACATCCTTCTGCAAACACCTCCACCACATCCTTCAGCAATGTCCTCCACCAGATCCGTCTGCAATCTCCTGCACCACATCCTTCAGCAATCTCCCCCACCACATCTTTCAGCACCCTCTGCAAAATCCTCACCACATCCCTCTGCAATCTCCTCCACCGCATCCTTCAGCAAACTCCTCCACCGCATCCTTCAGCAATCTGCTCCAGCATATCCTTCAGCAATCTGCTCCACCACATCCAGCAGCAATCTCCTCCACCACATCCTTGAGCAATCTCCTCCACCACATCCCTCTGCAATCTCCTCCACCGCATCCTTCAGCAATCTCCTGCACCACATCCTTCAGCAATCCCCTCCACCTCATCCCTCAGCAATCTCCTGCACCACATCATTCAGCAATCTCCTCCACCACATCCTTCAGCAATTTCCTCCACCACATTCTTCAGCAATCTCCTCCAACACATCCCTTCTCAATCTCCTACACCACATCCTTCAGTAATCACCTTGACCATATCCCTCCGCAATCTCCACCACCACATCCTTCAGCAATTTCCTCCACCTCATCGCTCTGCAATCTCCTGCACCACATCCTTCAGCAATCTCCCCCACCACATCTTTCAGCACCCTCTGCAAAATCCTCACCATATCCCTCTGCAATCTCCTCCACCGCATCCTTCAGCAATCTCCTCCACCACATTCTTCAGCAATCTCCTCCACCACATCCCTCTGCAATCTCCTGCACCACATCCTTCAGCACCCTCTGCAAAATCCTCACCATATCCGTCAGCAATCTCCTACACCTCATCCCTCTGCAATCTTCTCCACCATATCCATTCTGCAATCTCCTACACCAGCTCTTTCAGCAATCTCCCCCACCACATCCCTCTGCAATCTCCTCCAACATATCCCTTTGCCATCTCCTCCACCTCATCACTCTCCAGTCTCCACCATCTCATCTTTCCGCAATGTCCTCCTCTACATTCCTCTGCAAGCTCCTCCACCACATCCTTCAGCAATCTCCTCCACCACTTCGTTCAGCAATCTCCTCCACCACATCCCTCTGCAATCTCCTGCACTACAGCCTTCTGCAATGTCCTCCACCACGTCCTTCAGCAATGTCCTCAACCACCTCTTTCTGCAATAATTGTTGCAAGGGAAGTAAGGGTATTGCTTGATTTGTCAACTATTTATTTTAATAATTCAAAAATTCCTGATATGTCTTCTGCGATGCTTCATTAGTTGGGGCATGTGTACTAATAACAGTTTTTACCTTCTCTTGAAATGTGTGTGTGTTTTTTCTTGTCTGCACTGTGTTCCAGGTGCTATATTTCGATTTAGCAAAATCGTTCTCTTCCTCCTCTTTAAACGTAGGTCTGCCTAGTCAACGTCATTTCCAGAAATTTGCAGGTGTTAATTTTTCGCAGTTTCTGGATATTCGGGATATTATCCAAGTACGCCTAGGATTCCCTTGCAACAAGTCTGTGCACAAATTTCTGTAAGAGAACAGGTGCAGACAAAGATCTGCTTTGAAAATGTCTTCATATCTCCCTATCACCTCCCATGATATTCCATCTCTCCCATGCTAACATGACAAGTATTCTTTCAATCCAGGGGAATTTATTTCAGGCAGTCTCTTCCCAACAGGTTTGATCCAGAATCTGCAACAGCTGCAAGTGGTAATGTTTTAATTGGTCTTTAGTACTGACTTTCATGTTCCAGCTACTTCAATGCATTTACCAGTATGGGTTTGCCAATGTCGCCGTGCCTTTTTAAGTTAACGTATAGGCTTTTCTGGTTATACAGCTGCATTTTCAGTCTTGCTCACTGGTGTAGTACTGCACTCAGTGTGAAGCTCAAAAGTCATGTCTCTGTATGTCAACAATCAGTGGTTCTATTTCTGTTGTCCAGTTTTTCACCAAACTGAACTCTTCCTCTCGTCTTACAGTTTCAACTTGTATCCTTCAGTACTGAAAATGGTGGAGGCTTCAGAAATTCTGAGCACTTTCCTTTATTTACTTACTTCCATTTTGTTTGCTCACTCTCACTTTATGCTTATTCCTACAGGATCTGGAGATGTGGACTTTTAAACCACATCTGGTATGTGGCACTTACCTTCCCCAAACCAGCCTTCTGATTTCATATGTTTCCCTCCACATGCAAGCCGGACTAGCAGCAATAAACCAAAGCAAACTGGAAATCATTTCCAGAGTAATTCTCCGTTTTGAAATGATGTCCAGTTTGCCTTGGCGATCTGCTGCTTGTCCGTCTTACATGCTGTTACATGAAACAGCCAGCAGCACTTGCAAGCTCTGCAGGTTTTTTATTTGCTGATGCCAGGGCTTGGACAATTTTCAGGGCATTCTTAAAGATCAGGTTCCACTGTAACAAGCACTGCCTCTGAATCCTGTCATCACTGCTTCGGCACGAAGAACATATCCCTTAGCATCAGAGATCATTGGCCAAAACTGCAGACTTGTGATAGCATTCTCAATTCAGTTACATGCTCAACTACAGTTACATTAGGTTTCTGTGACCGTGAATCAAACTCAATCCATTGCATTGGTTGTGAGCTAAATGAATTCTTCAATAAAACAATTCAGTTCAAACAGACAATTACTAGCCTTTCACCTATCACCTGCCAGCTTGTACTTCTTCCCCTCCCACCAACTCTTTATTCTGACTTCTGTCCCCTTCCTTTCCAATCCCGATGAATGTTCTCAGCCTGAAATATCAATCCTTTCCTCCACCATTTTATATGTGTTGATGTGCATTTACTTTCTTTCACCTCCCCTCTCACCCTTGCCCCATTTTAAAAAACTTTTTTTTTGAACAGATTGTCTTACTTCAGTTCTACCTGACTTTGGGATCAATTTTCATCAGAACAAAAGCTGAGGCTCAGTTGTGATCTTGAAAATTTTTATTCATATTTTTCAAACCTGCTGAGAGTTCTTGCAGGGATCATCTAAAATGGTGTCTGCCAAAATAATCAAATGTGTGACAGAAGATAAGCACTATGATATGCCTTGGCTTTGGAGAAAAATTATTGTCAACCATATATACTCATTTTCAGTATATTGCTACCTGAATTATACACATTGTTACAGCACTCTTGCATGAATTTGAGATTAGCATCATTGCATAAACTCTAATCAATGAGGATCTAGATTTTTATGCCTCTGGCCTTTTATAAGCTGTAACTGGCAACATCATTCAGAATTTCCTGCACACAATAATCCAGTAGGTGACTGATCTGCTGTTCAGGATAGTTCATTGGTTTTCCTAAGGAGGCAGAAAACAGAGGGAAGGACTCAGGATTTACTTGAATGCTGGCTTCCGATCAGTACAGGACATCAGTGACTGCAAAGATGCAGCAAAAGCCTGCACACTTTCTCGATATCAGAAATATACAAATCATGTTCTCTGAGTCACAGGTGACCTGTAGCAACTTCAGGCAGTATCTGTGGAAAGAAAATGAGTTCGTGTTTCAGGTTGATGAGAACAGGTCTGACCTGAAACATCAACCTTGTTTCTCCTTTCACAGGTGCAGCCTGATGTTCTGAGCATTGCATTTCCAATATTGTCTGTTCTCACTTCAGATATCCAGCATCTGCAGTTTCATCTATTATGGCCATTGTGGTAAACTATGTGGATACCTGTCTGGACACGCCCCTCTGCTGACTGCTCCTGTGGCTCCTCCCACAGACCCCTGTATAAAGGCGTTTGGAGGCTCTGCTCCTCCCTCAGTCTCCAAGATGCTGTGGTCACATTTGCAGCTAATAAAAGCCTATCTTTTGCCTCCCGTCTCCGAGAGTTACTAATGGTGCATCAGCCATGACTGTATTTTCTTGCCTCAGGAGTGTGTTCCTGAAGGGATAGCTTGGATATTGTAGAAGGCTGGAGTACCAGGGCTTTCCTCCTCTGATGGCAGAGCATATCGAGGAGGGAGAGAGTTCAATAGAAAGTCCTGGGTGGATGTGGTAGACTTTGGGCAAAGGTTCACGTGGTGGGTACCTGCAAGACTGGCTTCTCTTGTTGACCTCATGTCTACCTTGTTATGACCTTGCACCTTATTGTTTATCTGCACTGCACTTTCACTGTGCCTGTACACTCTATTCTGCATTGTCATTGTTTATCCTTGTTCTACCTCAATGCACAACACAACAACCTGATCTGGATAAAAACCCTGCAAGACAAGTTTTTTCCACATGTGACAATAATAAACCGATCACAATACCAGTTCCAACGTCTTCAAGTGGCGATGCCTCAAGAAGGTGGCATCCATCATTATGTACCCTCTACATCTGGGACCCTCTCCCTCCACGAACCTGATGACTCAGGCGCACCATTTTAGGTCTAGCTTCTTCCCCTCGTCAGATTTCTGAATGGTCCATAACTCCACATACCCCACCTCATTATTCATCTATTGAACTACTTACTTATTTTTGTAATGCAAGCTCATTTTTATCTCATGAAATGCACTGCTGCCACAAAACAACAAATTCCTCAACCTATGCCTGTGATAGTAAAGCTATTTCTGATCTTAACTGACAATGCTCCTCCCTTACCCCCACCTCTGTCATAGCAGAAGCATCAGTAACCTGGAACTTTGAGCTCTGCTCTTGCTTCAGCCACGTTTCTGAAATAGCTGTACACTCAGTCCCATGTGCATATCCTTGCTCTGAGTTCATTTGCCTTAACGGCAGCTTTTTGCATTAAAGTAAGTGCAGTTTGGACTAGCAGGTCTACCACACACCATGCTTTGTCTTTACTTGGCCTGGCCATTGGACTTGATTGATTAGATTTGCTTCACCTTTCCCATCTGTCACAATACTTCTTTGGTATCCACCCTCTCCTGCTAGACAAATTCAAATGCTCCAAGGTACACCGACAAACCACCCTGCAAGAATATTGGTCCCCCTTCCAGTTCCGATGCAACCTGTTCCTCTTGTACAGGTCACCCCTACCACAGAAGAGATTCCAATGGTCCAGGTGGGTGAAGCCCTCCCACCTACACTAACCCTTCAGCCACTCACAAAATGCTCGAGGAACTTGGCAGTCAGGTTGCATCTATGGAAAGGAGTAAACAGTCGATGTTTCAGATTGAGGCCCTTCATCAGGACTGATAAGGAAATTACTTATTCTGTTTTCTTCCACCACCCCCCCCCCCCCCACCTTCTATTCCAGTCCTGATGAAGGCTCTCAGCCCAAAAGTCAACTGCTTATTACTCTTACTGTACAGTATGTGTTATGTATCTTCAGACATGCATGTATTTGCTTGGCTAATCCTCCTATTCTAACCCTCACGTGTGGAACTGGGAGTATTCCTGGGAGTACAGCTTTCTTCAGCCCTCTGTCTAATTCCCTTTACTCAGCAGGACCCATTCTCTCTTCCTGCCTTTGTTGTTGTTATTGCTCAATCCGAAACATTGACTGTTTATTCCTCTGCATAGATGCTGACTGACCTGCTGAGTTCCTCCAGCAATTCTGTGTGTGGCCGAAGAGTTAGTGCAGGAGGGAGGACCACAGCCTCTGGATACCTCCCTTCCTTTTCGGTATGCCCTGTGCCCACTCAGAGGTATCTTTGACCCTGGCGCCAGCACACACTCTTGAAGTCTCACTCATGGCTACAGACCAACCTTCTGTGCCCCTGACTATCAGAATCACCAGCATGTGTCATGAAATTTGTTAACTTAACAGCAGCAGTTCAGTGCAATACATAATATAGAAGAACAAAATTAATAAATAAGTTAATCAATTACAGTATATGTATAATTATTAGATTAAAAATCATGAAAAACAGAAATAATACATATTAAAAAGTGAGGTAGTGTTCACAGGTTTAATGTCCATTTAGGAATCGGATGGCAGAGGGAAAGAAGCTGTTCCTGAATTGCTGAGTGTGTGCGTTCAGGCTTCTGTACCTCCTACCTGATGGTAATAGTGAGGAGAGTGCATGCCCTGGTTGCTGGGGGTCCTTAATAATGGACACTGCCTTTCTGAGACGCCACTCCTTGAAGATATCCTGGGTACTTTGTAGGCTAGTACCCAAGACAGGACTGACTAGATTTATAACCTTCTGCAACTTCTTTCGGTCTTGTGCAGTAGCCCCTCCCATGCCAGACAGTGATGCGGCCTGTCAGAATGCTCTCCACAGTACAACTACAGAAGTTTTTGAGTGTATTTATTGACATGCCAAATTTCTTCAAACTCATAATAAAGTATAGCCACTGTCTTGCCTTCTTTATAACTACATTGATATGTTGGGACCAGGTTAGATCCTCAGAGATCTTGACACCCAGGAACTTGAAGCTGCTCACTCTCTCCACTTCGGATCCTTCTATGAGGATTGGTATGTGCTCTTTGTCTTACCCTTCTTGAAGTCCACAATCAGCTCTTTCATCTTACTGACGCTGAGTGCCAGGTTGTTGCTGTGATACCATTCCACTAGTTGGCATATCTCACTCCTGTACACCTTCCTATCACCACCTGAGATTCTACCAACAATGGTTGTACCCTCAGCAAATTTATAGATGGTATTTGAGCCATGCTTAGCCACACAGTCATGGGTATAGAGAGAGTAGGGCAGTGGGCTAAGCACACACCCTGAGGTGCACCGGTGTTGATCAGCAGCGAGGAGGAGATATTATCGCCAGTCTGCACAGACTGTGGTCTTCCAGTTAGGAAGTCGAGAATCCAATTGTAGAGAAAGGTACAGAGGCCAGGTTCTGTAACTTCTCAATCAGGATAGTGGGAATGATGGTGTTAAGTAATGAGCTGTAATCGATGAACAACATCCCGACATAGGTGTTTGTATTGTCCAGGTGGTCTTAAGGTCATGGGAAGAGCCATTGAGATCGTGTCTGCTGTTGACCTATTGTGGTGATAGGCAAATTGCAATGGGTCCAGGTCTTTGCTGAGGCAGGAGTTCAGACTTGTCTTGACTAACCTCTCAAAGCATTTCATCACTGTCGATGTGAGTGCTACTGGGCGATAATCATCAAGGCAGCTCACATTATCCTTCTTAGGCACTGGTATAATTGTTGTCCTTTTGAAGCAAGTGAGAACTTCTGCCCGTAGCAGTGAGAGGTAGCAAAACCCCTATAACTACTGCCCGCTTACAATTGATCTTACCCTACTGTACAACAGAACCAGTGTGGTGCACTCATCCAGCTGTTGTTTTCCACTAAGAGATACCGCCCCTTAAAGGTATCCAATACAGATCACAGTGTTAGTTAGGGAGTAGCCTCTATGGAATCTGCCAGTACCTGCCTGCCCCCCTGGCACTCGCCCATCTATCTTTGGTGTGCCCACCTTCCTGAAGCCCCAATCGTTGATAATTTCTGCCCCTTGTATGAGTCCTAATGCTGCTCTAAATGATCCATACATTGTGAAAGGACCTGTAGTTGGATGTACTTGCTGCAAATGTAGATCTCAGAGGCACTTCTCTTTCCTTGATCCACCACAGTTGCACACGTTAGAAGGAGGACTCAGACAGAAAGTGCAGCAGATGACCAACGGGACGGTGCTGAGGACAATGGTATAAAGATCGGCCACCAGCAGGGCAATCTGAAACAGATCACCTACCTACTTGTTGTTTTGCGGCAGAACTATGGTGCCATACATAAAAATGACTGTAAGTTAAAATAAATAGTGCAAAAAGAAAGCAAAATAGTGAGGCAGTGTTCACAGGTTCAAGGACCACTGAGAAATCTGATGGTTGGCAGGAAGAAGTTGTTCCTAAAACATTGGGCGGGCATCTTCAGGCTCCTGTACCTTCTTCCCGATTGAATTAATGAGAAGAGGGTTTGGGGTAATGATCGGGAAGAATGGAAAGCTAAAGAAGGTACTAATGTAACTTTTGTGCCATGTGTTATATTGATTGTAAACAAGCATTACTGTTTTAAAGCTGAATGGCATTAAGGATTTTACCAGGTGAACAATTACCCTCCATGGTGTTGCAACAATGTTTGTGGTGGAAATTTCCATGGTCTGTCCGTCTCAGTGTTAGCAGCCGTTGGAAGGATTGCAAAGTTGCAAAGTTCTCTATTTAATTCAATTATTTTCCAATATGTTCCAAATTAGAGGGACGTCCATTTAGAATAGAGGGGGGAAAAACCTACAGCACAATACAGGCCCTTCGGCCCACAAATCTGTGATTAAGAAAAATTTCTTTAGCCAGAGGGAGGTGCAAGTTGTGACCACAGGAGGGTCTGGAGGCTAAGTCACTGGGTGCAGTTAAGGCGGAAGTTGATAGGATGTTGATTAGACAGGGCTCAAGAGATTATGGGGAGAAAGCAGGAGAATGGGATCGAGAGGGAAATGGACCAGCCATGATGAAATGGCCGAGCAGGCTCGATGGGACAAATGACCTAATTCTGCTCCTGTGCCATAGGGTCTTATGGAAAGATCCAAGGATGCAGTGAGAATTGATTTTAATTTAGACACCAAACCTCAACCATAAAACTGAATGGGGGACGTAATCCTGCCCAATTGAAATTGTAAATGAATGTGGAACAAAAGAACATATACTGAGATTCAGCTGACATGGTACACAATGAGACAAGTAAAACTACCTGAGCCACCGCATTTCCAGGCTAGTAACTGTTCTAAAGAAAGGTGACCATGGAAGGAAAAGTTGGCTTTATGTATTGAACTGGTGAGGGTAGTTAAACTGGAGCAGACAAAAGTAAAATTGGTATCTCATTGGTCACAAGTGGAGAGAACTGTACCGTGCCATAAAGCCCTCAAGTGAGACCCTGGAGGATGTATTGGATACATATGAAGCACATCGCAACTCCTCTAAAAGCAAAACTGTTCTTTTCATGTAACCAGAGCTAAGATGATTGTAATTTTCCAGATATGAAAAACAATCAGAGGTCAGACAATTTTCAGAATCTGCAAATCCAACCAGAGAGGACATTATGACCATGATATGAGACTCAAAAAAAGTGTTTATGAACATGTAAAACCAAGCAGCTCTCTGAAATCAGGCAAGAAATGCTTTTGTCTAAAAGCAGGAAATACAGAAAACAATGGGCATGACAAATCACAGAATGGGGAAAACATTACAAGCATTGTGGACAGCAACATGAGTGGCTGAGGAAGAAATGGCCCATGTATTGGAAAGACTGGGCCCAGCGTAGGCCAGTGGAAGACTGCACGGATAAACATGAAGTCAGGTTCAGGATATCATCTGCCAACAGAACAATCACCAGATGTTTCTGAACAATATTGGTGCAAGTGTAACCAGGCACATTTCAACTTGACTCTGGGCATCAACTATCATTCTCACGGTGGAGAAGTTGCATCAAAATAAGAATTCAAGCCCTTTACCACTAATGTACAGTCTACAAAATGATCTGCAGTTACTCACCCCAGTCATTCCGGCAGCTCCTTCTACACCAGCACCCAAGAGAGACAAAGACAGAAGTCCATGGGAACACCAACATCTCCAAGTTCTCCTCTATCTCACACACCATATTACTGATATTTTGGTCTAAACCCTAAAGCTCCTGATTCATGGGAATATGTTTATCAGAACTGGCAGCAATTCAAGACAGTGGCTCACCAACACATTCTCAGGGACAATTATGAATTGGAAATCATATTGGTTTTGTCAATGACGGCCAAATCTCAAAAATGAATTTTAAAAACTGCTGTGATTAACAACAAAGCCACACTGAAGGCTCTTCTGCACTGAAGGAGATACTCTTTAAAATTGTTTAATGTATACAGTGAAGTGGAGATCATTGTAGTAGACCAGGGTGATATAATAACCGACACTTGGGATTAGTCCTCCAATTGCCATGTCCTTGACTTGACCATCTATGTTTTACTGCTGTCCAAAACTTTCATCTTCATTTTCACCGTAGCCAGTTTTTATATCACCTGAGGATCTTTCTATCCCTTGTATTTAGATCAGATTATTTTCCAAAGAACAAGAGTATGAACATTAAGCCCTGTGGAACCTCATTGGTAACAGCCTCCCAGTCACAAAAACACCCATCCACTGTTACCCTGTCCTTCCTGCCACTGAGACACCTCCTTCTGGATCCCAAGGGCTTTTATACTTTGACCAGCCTAACATATGGGATCTTTTTTAAAATCTTCATTAATTCTATGAAGACGATATCAAGTGCACTGCCAAGAATGATGCTGTTTGTTATCTCCTCAAAGAATTCAATCATTAACCCAGCCCTAACCTTCCCTTTGTTAATCCATGCTGACTGTGCCTAATTAATCTGTGCCTTTCTAACTAAAACTTATATTATCCCTAGGAATGGAATCCAATAATTTTCCCACAATTGAAGTTAAATTAATTATTTGGTTTATGTCTCCCTTGCTTTTTAAAGAATGGTTTGTCAGTGAGAACTGAAAAACTCTGTCCCCTCCTCTCGTTTCATTCCTTCCTTGTTTATTTTTTCAGCTGGAATATTTACTCAGTAACCTTTTACTTGGTACCTTCTGTACCTAATAAAGTGGCCACTGAGTGTATGTTCATGGTCTCCTGCTGCTGTAGTCCATCCACTTCAAGGTTCGACGTTTTCTGCAATTTGGGATGCTCTTCTGCACACCACTGTTGTAACACATGGTTATTTGAATTACTGTCAGCTTGAACCAATCTGGCCATTCTCCTCTGACCTCTGTCATTAAGAAAGCATTTTCACACACAGAACTGCTGCTCCTTGATTTCTGTTTCTGTTTCTCGCACCATTCCCAGTGTCGTGATCCAAATCGCCAGAGAGATACTAAAGCTAGTGATATAAAAGTCTTTTTTTCAGCACAATAAGCAGGCATCATTCTGGAGACGCTCAAAGATCCAAAGGTACATCACGTTTTTATACCCTAAAGGTCAATGGCAACAGTAGGTGACACAATACAGCTTCAAGAGGTACAATGACATTGTTTACTTCAATATCTGGGTTGACAACGGTTCCTTTGAATTACATATCTACAGTTAGAGATACCACTGAATGTTCAAATACCTTGGCTGGAACACTTCACTGAACTTACTTACAATGCTACAGATTACTTAAATCCATAGTTGCCTGAATTGATGCAGGCCAATTAACACAACCCTATTGTCTTAACAATTGGCTGATGTATATGCAAATGTATCATGGTCACCATTTTGCAAGCCATATCTCTAATTCTGTGGGCTAGGTTAACTTCAATTTACAGCTTGCAATTTGCAATAGTAACTGAAGATTAGTTCTTGCCTGAATTAATGTCTGCTATATTCACACAACACTCTAGAAATTTGTGTATGAAAATCCCAGGAGATTAGCACTTACATAAAACACCCCATCTGACACCAACAATCATTCCACAGTCATGCTAAATTAGATCACATTTCTTCCCCTTTCTGATGTTTAGTCGAACCTCTTGATCATGTCTCCATGCTTTTATCCATTCATTTGCTACCACATGATTGGCTGATCAGATTAGACAATGTGTGGCCCATATCCTTCAATACCTAGATGAATCAGGAGCTTATCTTGATGCCTGAAGCCTCCAAATGTGCTTCAACCACTCTCACCAGCAGCGCATTACATGTTCTTACCACCCTCTGAGTGAAAAAGGTCCACACTAAATCTCTTACCCTTTACGCTAAATCTATGTCCTCTAGTTTCATTCACCTCTGAAGAGAGCAAAAGATTCCTGCAGTCTATGCAAGAGTTTGTACTGCCCAACAAGAGGAAAAACAGCTCTTATCCCTTGTAATGGCATTACCATCACTGACCTCACCTCCATCTTGCCATCTATTTGTGGGGGTGGGTGTTACCATGAAAGAGAATTTGAACTGAAATAGTCAATGTAACACTAAGAGCAGGTCAGAGGCTAGGAATTCATCAGTGAGTAAGTCACCCCTCACTCACCAAAATCTGTCACCATCTCCACAGCTCAAGTCAGGTTGAGGGCATTTCTTGTGCTGTCAGGAGTGTGATAGGATTCCCTCCACACTTCTGCATAAGGGTAGCAACAACACCACTCAAGACACTTGACAGAATAGGATGCTTACCTACCAGCCTGCTAGACAGACACCCCAGCCACAACCATATATTCACCATCACCGATAGACAGACACCCCAGTCACAGCCACTTATTCACCATCACCCATAGACAGACATCCCAGCCACAACCATTTATTCACCATCACCGATAGACAGACACCCCAGCCACAACCATTTATTCACCATCACCGATAGACAGACACCCCAGCCACAGCCATTTATTCACTATCATCGGTAGACAGACACCCCAGCCACAGCCATTTATTCACCATCACCGATAGACAGACACCCCAGCCACAAGCATTTATTCACCATCACCGATAGACAGACACCCCAGCCACAGCCATTTATTCACCATCACCGATAGACAGACACCCCAGCCACAGCCATTTATTCACCATCATCGATAGACAGACACCCCAGCCACAGGCATTTATTCACCATCACCGATAGACAGACACCCCAGCCACAGCCATATATTCACCATCACCGATAGACAGACACCCCAGCCACAGCCATTTATTCACCATCACCGATAGACAGACACCCCAGCCACAGCCATTTATTCACCATCACCGATAGACAGACACCCCAGCCACAGCCATATATTCACCATCACCGATAGACAGATACCCCAACCACAAGCATTTATTCACTCCATAACACTTGCACTATAACATGCTTCATTTCTAACTTTTTGTTGATCTCAGAAAGGCCCTAAACCTAAATCAGCATCAGAATCAGGTTTATTATCACTGAAATATGTCATGAAAGTTATTATTTTGTGTCAGCAGTACTGAGCAATACATAAAAAATTACTATAAGTCACAATAAGAAATATTTAGAAAAGAACTAGTGCAAAATGAGCAAAATAGTGAGTAAGTATTTATTGTTGAGTGTGTTTGTTCAGGCTCCTGTACCTCCTCCCTGATAATAGCCATGAGATGAGAACATGTCCTTGGTGGTGAGGGTTCTTAATGATGATGATGACTTCTTGAGGCATCACCTATTGAAGATACCCTCGGTAGCGGGAGGCTGGTGCCCATGGTGGCACTGGCTGAGTTTACAACCCGCTGGAGCCTTTTTTGGTTCTGTGGATTGTTGCTTCCGTACCAGAAAGTGATACAACCAATCACAATGCCCTCTATAGTACATCTGTTTTTGGTGACATGGCAAATCTTAAACTACTAATGAAATATAACTGTTGGGGAGCCTTCTTCATAATTTCATCAACAAGGTGGGATCAGGATACATCTCCAGATATGTTGACGCGCAGGAACTTGAAGCTGCTTACCCTTTCCAATGCTGCCTCCTCAATGAGGATTGTTGTGTGATCTCCCGACTTCTCCTTCCTGAAATTTACAACCAATTCCTTGGTCTTACTGATGTTGAGTCCAAGGTCATTGTTACAACAGTGCGCATCCAGCTGATCTATCTCAGTCCTGAACACCTCCTCATCACTATCTGATATCCTGCCAACAACAGTGGTGTCATTGGCAAACTTATAGATGCTGTTTGAGCTGTGGTAACTACACAGTGATGGGTGTAGAGAGAGTAGAGCCCCAAGCTAAGCACACATTCTTGATTTGCATCAGTGCTCCTCTCTCCAAAATGCCAGCTGACTCGCTCAGTATTTCTGGCATTTTCTCTTCACTTCAGAATTCTATTAACTGTATTTGCTTTGCTTTTCCATTTCATATGATGTGAGTGCTTGCTTGGTGATATTATCTGAGATTCAATTAATGCCTAACATCACTTTTCATTATCTGTTATCATTGATAGGGAATGATAATCTTTGTCTGGGCCAGGGATGGGAACTTCCATTGTTTTTAGTATCCATGCTATAGGATTCTCTACCTTTAGCACTTGTGGTATCAAATATCTTCAAGTAATTCCAAATCCAATGTATGCAACTTTTTATTTCAGAATCAATAATGATTAGTGAATCTGCAGATACTCTTCTTGCAACATAGAAGGTTGAAAAGAGATTTGATTGAAGCACATATATTACATGTTGAAAACCCAGTAAGTGTCAATTTTTAAAAAACAGTGTGCAACCAACGGTTCCTTGGCTTATTTCTATATTCAGTAGGAGCTTGCAGAAATCTGTCTGCTTCTGTGGAATAAACCCCTGCTGGAAATGTTGTCCTGACCAGCTATCTTCTCATGTTTTCAAATGTGTACGAGTGAGATTCTGAGATGAGGTGTCAGATATGTTGGTTGATTAAATTACAGAATTCAGCCACTGTACCAAGTGCAGTGTGTAATCTTTTCCAATCAAATTAGATACAATGCAACTGAAATATTGAACAATGGGGCACACACAGCCACCACAACCAATGGATTTCCAGGCAAGCAACCTTTCAAAAGAATTGAGACAGTGGAAAGAGGAATTAACTGTATATTGATTTGTATGTAGGCACATAAACTAGAGCGGACGAAAGTGAAGATGCTATTTTATCTCATTGTTCCACAAGGGGAGACAACTGTACCAAACTATAAAGCTTGCAAATGAGACCCTGAGGAACGTGTTAGATGTATTACAAGCACAATGCTACCTGCTTGGAAATGAAACAGAGCATGCAGAATGGTGCAAGAACACTTTGATACTTTCTTGGCAGATAATTACAACTTAATAGCTTTGAAAGTCTCACACTTAGGAAATTAGATTACTTATGGAAGCTGGGCATCCAAGAGAAGGAAGTGGTTTCGACACGAGTCTCTGAACCCTAGAAAAGTGCAGGGACACAGGGCCACACAGCCTGGGCTTGAAGTGTTAGGTGTCAGCAGTAAAAGTACACATGGTGAAATCCAAGGACGATCAAAGGAAATAGGCCTAAGGAAGCCTGGATTTGGAAATATATTGATAATATCAATGTGTATGGCTGAAATAAAAACATCCTCTGTATGTGGAGAACACGTGGATGAGATAGGCAGAAAAGTAATTTCTACAATTAATGTACAATGAAGAGAACATGAAGTAGATGGGATAAGCTATGCAGGGACAGGAATAATCAGATGGAGTTGACAGCAGTGGTGTTACATTAAGTTAATCTTGTAGAATGAATGTCTATTAGATGTATCTTTCACATGATTTAGGTGTAATGTATAATGCCCCTTCACAGCAAGCCATTAATCTCGATTATGTAATTGAGTCAGTCGCTGTCAATATACAGGAAAAACATTGAAGTCTGGAGGGATCTGTTCTCTAAACATTGGTGACCCCAAAGAATCAAGAGATCTATAATAAAGATTTCATTGTGGTTAACCTGGACAATATCACATCTACATTTAGGACTAGCACAGTCCAACCGATAGGACTGGTAAACGTATGGCATGGCAAGCTGGCATCTATGCAGCAGCACAACTCTGTCATGAAGATGAAGATGCTTCTTGTGGAAAAGTGAAACAAGAAGTACAAGAAGTTAGATAATAATTGCAGGCTGACAATTATGGATAGACATACTAATACAACAGCAGTCCCAAACGCCTGCTATCGTTAGCAGTCGGAGACACAATAAAGATGAAGGGCATATCAGGCTGACACAAAATGGGGCAGAAAGGAGTGATGCCCTAACATACAAGGCCATGGAAGAGGAGTAAATTCTATATGAAAGGACAGCCCATGAACCCAAGTATCTAGAAGAGTTTACTTTAAGTCATAGTGAGATACAGCAGGGAACCGGGCACCGAGACACAGAATCTGTAGCACAGCATTTACACTAATTCTAACTTAATTCCTTTTTTTTTAATAATCTCTCCGCATTCTCATCAACTCTCCCAAGATTATCCCTCTCACCTACACATGACGGACAATTTACAGCATCCAATTAACCTCTTTGGGGTGTGGAAAGGAAATGTGCAGACAGCACCTGAGGTCGGCATTGAAGCTGGGTCTCTGGCACTGTGAAACAGTGGCTCTATGAATTGCACTGCTATGCCCCCTTCTGTGCCAGAGAAGAGGGCAGAAAGGCTGAAGAGATACTTTGGGTGATGGTGGTGTTCTGCTTTTTATTATTAAAGAAGGAACATCACATTGGTTGGTATCACTTTAAGAAATGCATCATGCAATTAACTGCTTCTTGTGTTTTTATAATGTTTAGTGTGGAGGCTTCTGGAATTCTGCCTGCATCTGAGGAGTAATGACACCATAAATACACTGTCCTATATCTCTGTGGGCTCTTTTATTAATGGGATTTTGTTTTTACTTAACCTGAAGGATAACTTGTAAATTAAATAGGTGTTGAAGGAGATACCACTATAATTGAGACAGGTATATAAATGGTAAATTAAAAGTGGTCCCCATGAACAGACAAACCAAGAAGCAGTGACAGCAGATTTAAAGCAATTGTCCAAAGATCGGGAGTCAGCATGAAAATAAATTATTTCGTGCAGCAGAGAGATATGATTAGGAGTACACTACTTGAAAATGTGATGGACAGAGAACTGGACACATATGTGAAAATTAAAAACCTGAAATGTTAAAGACAGAGAATGGGGTTTTGCACAACAAAGAACAGGCGTAGACTCAAACCATTGAATAACCCACTGTTAGGTTTAAAACATGCGATGATTCCATAGCTAGCTAATAAACAGATATTTTTAGATCTTCCTTGTTTTAAAGGGATGCTGAATTGATGAGATTGGAGCTGTTCCTAACTGGCTGGTTTGCTAACACCACAGAGATGCCATACACATACTGTATATAGGAATCAGTGATCACTTTTAATATATTGATGAATGGATGAATCCACCTCTGAGAGCTCCTCACAATCTATAATTATTGTATTTGAAATAGTGGCTGATAATCACAGATTACAAATATTGATTTCTCTACACCATCTAATATTAATCCACCTAATTCCATTTTTCTCCTCCCAATAATAGATCCTTTACTGAAATATACCTCAAAATACAAAATTATAAAGGAAACCATTGACTGAGATATATACTTACATGGCTATAACAAAACCGAACTACACTGGACAGTTTAGAGTTTGGCTGAAATGATCGTTGTGGAGTAAATCACACATACCACAGAATGTTTCTGAGTTGATTTAATAATTCCAAGTTTGTGCTCTTTGATATTCTCTTTGCTGAATCACAAATATACATACCCCTTCTTTCTCTGATGTAGCACATTACTACATCTAAAGCCTAGCCCTGATCTCTCAATCATATTATGGATTCTTCAGAAATTCGCTAAATTATTCACCCCAAATTCTTAATATATAGTCAGAGTTGAACAGAATAAGACTATCTCCTGAAATTCATTGAAATTTAAACAACCTGTGCATGAAATAGTTAATGTATAGAATTATACAAATATATAAATAGAATATTAATTCTTGGTCAAACTTTAGAAATAGATCATTTGATTCCTGAAGCAAATAAAGAAATGTTAATGACTACTTGAAACTACAAACACTAGATGGCTCTGCAGTATTCTTCCCTCTACCCATTTCCAGTACAAGTGCAGAGTATATTGCATGTTCACCAGTTTTCCCCCAAAGTTAAGTGAGTGATTATTTAGAGTTACATCCAAATAAGCATCGCTAAGTTTGGCACTGGATGCTTGCTTCTAAAAACATCATGTCCCCAGAATTTTAATCATTACCTGAGGAGTGATGGGGTGATTCTAATTCAAACGACTTCACACCTTATGTTCTCTCTCTCTCTCTCACTCTATCTATCTATATATATATATAATAGTTTTTAAAAATTATTTGTATTTGCACAGTTTGTTGTCTTTTGCAGGTTGGCTGTTTATCCATCGTTGTCGTGTGGAGTTTATCATTGATTCACTTGTTTTTCTTTGCGTCTACTGTGAATGCCCACAAAAATAGAATCTCAGGGTCATATATGGAGAAATGTATGTATTTTGATAATAGATTTACTTTGAACATTAAATTTCTGCTTTCTCATCCAATGTGCGATTATTTACAAATCACTGGTATACATAAGAAGAACTTGCTACAAAAATATTGAATAAGTAAACTAAGGAAATACATTTTGGATGAAACATTCAAATAGACCCCTGAAGCATCAGTCGCTGCTTAACCCATCTTTTTGTTTTACCAGTTACAACGTTGCATCTGTTAATTGGGAAAATCCTCACTAAATATTCACAAAATTGGTTAATTCTTGCATCAAAATAGGTCACATGCTGTTTGATTTTCTTAATCCCATGATTTATGATTCACTTTTCTTCTCCATTCATGTTTAGTGATCAAAAGCTACCAGGAAAGATTCTTGTATCTTTAAGAAATCCCTGTGAGCTAAAAATCCAATAACACAGCTTCCAAAGAGCTTGAGTCTATTGGATATACCTATGCTGCAGAAACACTGATTGCTTTGCTGAATATCAAAATAAAAGTAAATCAAAGATAAACCATAGCATGATAATATTTGTTTTAATTTTGATGGCTTGTCTTTATGAATATGCCCTGTCCTATTTATAAAATGGCAATAAATCTAAATACATGTTTTTCCCTCGTGGCCTTGCAATATTTATTCTTTTTAATGTGGTTTTCTGAGTCTCCTTTGAAGCTGCCAGTTAATCTGTTTCCATCACATCATCAAGGGCATTCCAGGCCCGAACAACCCGTCACTTTAATAACACTAACATGAGAAAATCTGTAGATGCTGGAACTCCAAAGCAACAGAGACAAAATGTGAAAGGAACTCAGCGGGCCAGAGAGTATCCATGGAAAAGAGTAAACAGGCGAAGTTTTGGGCCAAGACCCTTCATCGGGCCTGCTGAGTTCCTCCAGCATTTTGTGTGTGTTACTTTAATAACACGTCTCTTCTTCTTGGTTCCTAAATCTGTGCTCCCTCGTTCAGTGGAAACAGCTCCAAAATGGAATAAAGGGAATTACAGAGGCATGAGAGAGGAGCTTGCCCGGGTGGATTTTAGGGGGATATTGGTGGGGATGATGGTGGAGCTGATGCACCATCAATAACTCACACTGAGACGTAAGGCGAGATATCGGCTTTTATTGACTGGAAGAAGGAACCAGGAGTGAGTGTCCATCATACTATAACCTGGAGACTGAGGCCGAGCGTCAGGCCTCAGATCGCCTTTATACAGGGGCCTGTGGGAGGAGCCACAGGAGCAGTCAGCAGGGGGCGTGTCCAGACAGGCACATAGTTCACCACAGGAGCAGAGATGGCTGAAGTGTCTTTGAATAGTTCACAAGGCACACAGGATGGATATATCCCACATACGACAAGTTCTCAAATGGCAGGGGTAGGCATCTGAGGCTGACAAGGCAAGTTAAGAACTACATAAAAGCCAAGGACAGAGTATATAAGGTAGAAAAAGTGACTAGGAAGTTGGATGATAGGGAAGTTTTTAAAATCCAACAAAAGGCAACTAAAAAAGCTATAAGAAGGGAAAAGATGACATATGAGGGCAAAATAGCTAATAATATAAGGCAGGACACTAATTCCTTTTTCAGTTATATAAAGTGTAAAATGGAGGTGAGAGTTGATATTGGACCACTGGAAAATGATACTGATGAGATAGGAATGGGGGGAGAAAGAAATGGCAGATGAACTTAACGGCTACTTTGCATCTTTCTTCACTGGCAGTGGCAGTGGATGTCATTTACTTACACTTTCAGAAGGTATTTGACAAGGTGCCACACTTGGGGCTTGATGCACCATCAATAACTCACTCTGAGACGTGAAGGCGAGATATCGGCTTTTATTGACTGGAAGAAGGAACAAGCAGTGAGTGACCACCATACTACATCCTGGAGACTGAGAGGCCGGGCTCAGGCCTTGATTGCCTTTATACAGGGGTCTGTGGGAGGAGCCACGGGAGCAGTCAGCAGGGGCGTGTCCAGACAGGTATATGTAGTTCACCACAGGGCTGCTTAACAAGATAAAATCCTATGTCATTCCTGGAAAGATACTGGCATGGACAGCGGAATGGCTGACAGGCAGGAGGCAGCGAGTGGCAGTAAAACAAGTAAAACTGGTTGGCTACTGGTGACCAGTGGTGTTCCTCAGGGGTCAGTATTGGGACCGCTACTTTTCACATTGTTTGTCAATGGAATTGGTGGCTTTGTGGCAAAGTTTGCAGAAAGGGGAAAATGTATCTGGTGTTGTTAAGCTCAGGCACAATCCACTCTCTGGGGTAAATATAGGACACCATAGTACAACTTTGAAGAGGAAAAGGTTTGTGAAATATTATTTATTATATTTCTGTTAATCAGACTCAATAAAAATGGTATTCTATCTGCTAAGTGACTTTATTAAAACTTTTCATTTATTGTGAAGTGTATTGTGATTTCATGAAAGACGCTGAATAGACATTTTTTCCTCCGCAATCTGTGGTATACAGAGGTTGGAGGTGGAGGGCCCCAACAGATGCTGCTCAGCCACCTGAAATTCTCCAGCAGATAGTTGTTTCTTTTGTTCCAGATTCTAGGATTTTCAGTCTTTTGTGTCCCATTTTATTGTATAGAAAGCTCCAGGAGTTTGAAAGTTTCTATTAAATCTTTTCCCAATTGCCTTAATGCTAAGGAAAGCAAACCCACCTTTTCTGTTCTGTCCTCTTCAAACGTATGTCTGATTATGTCACAAATAAAAGGAATTTTGATGGACTTGTGCACTTCTGATCAACCAATTTCCTAGAATCTAGAAAATCACACTGTTGCCTTTAGCAACACTTTACAAAAAGTAGATGCATTAAATGTTAAGTTTGATATAACCGTAAATATAAATCTCTATTATATTTTTAAATTATCACATATCCACAGAGTTAGAGGAGAGATTGTATTGTTTATGAAATAGATTATTTATAATAAATACATGTGTAATTTTAATATTGTCTTATTACCAATGTATTTTCTATCTCTGATCCTCTGGCATTGTGCCATCAAATGATTGACAGCATATTCAGCTATTTGCTTGATGCAATTAAAGTTCTCTTTGCAACTAAATGTATTAATTACAGCATTCCTTAGCAAGTAGGTGTTCATCATTAGAAAATTAAAAAGGTAATCTCCCCTCTTTAGAAAGTTAATGTCTTTCATAGATATAGGCTAAAGTGCAGTGGTTCATTGAAGAAACTAACTAAATAATCCATATTCAAGAGAGTATGACAGCAATATTCAGAATCTAATCAGATCCCAGTATCACCCAGAAAATTAACACTCAGATCCCATATGATCTTAAATAGATAATGACATTCATTTGTTGAGTTTTGAAGATGGACTGAGAATCACTTTGTGTATAAAGACCAGATACATTTGTAAAATTGCTTTATTCCACTAATATTAAGTGAATGTCTTCAAGATTATTTTAGACCTTTTATGTTTGAAAACGTAGAACCGGGCAGAGGGAGACGAGGTAAGTAGTAGGTGTGAAGTGGGATGTTTATTGATTTCATAAACACAATGGTACCTCCATCTGCTTGATGTTCATATCACCCTACTCTTCTCAGTCAGCCTTCTCAAAGCCACTCAACAGATCAATCCCCACACCTGCAGAAATACCATACTTCCTCGTTTATCTGGTCAATCCTGACATTCACCATTATCTTCATATAGTTTCCATGTCCATCACTCATTGCCAAGTTTTACAAATGATCTCCATCAATCTGCTCAATACATGCCTTTACTTTCACAGCTGTTTTCTATCTCTCCTTCCAGGAAGAGATGGAGCACAGAATACCAGGAAATGTGGGAAAACTGGAGGAAATATTCGGCCATTACTCAGCTGCCACCCACAGAAGAGACAAGACTGGGAATCAGCAGTCTTGGCATGCTTGTCCCATTAGGGATAGGTTTTGAGGACCACATAGCTACCTGGGGAGAGAATTAAAAGCTACGCTCACTTATGAAACACTCATGCTGGCTTGATCTCAGCATCGAGTGAAAGATGATTATGTGCATAATCATTCATACTTTGAAAATTCCAGTTCTTGCCTTTAATCTAGAATGCGCCAGAGGAGGAAGGTAACAACTCCCCTGAGGAGGTGCACCCCTACCAAGATGGTGACCAATTGCTCGGGACTGAGAGAATAATGTTAGTGGTACTTATGCTGACTTCCTTGTCCATGGAACAAGCACCCACTGCATGGAGCTTTAAATGAGTGCAACTAGACCTTGCCAATGACTTGCATACAAGGAGCCATTTTAAATAGGATACACGATACCACAAGTTGTCTGCTTCATCTGAAGCCATGTTCACCATATTACAGAGAAACTCATCGTTCTGCTTCTCTTAAGCTCACTGCCCGAGGCTGGCATGCACAGGTGCTTATGGACCAGTCAGTGTAGGAGCTTTGCCAAATTCATATTCCGGAGGGTGTCAGTCAGTGCACTTCAACAGCTGGAGCAGGTATGCGAGAGCCTGAGATGAGCAAAGATCAGTACGGCACAAGAGGATGCATATGGATGTGTAACATTATGTGGGAAGATTAAGCTTCCTAATTAAATATTATTTATTCCCACCACTTTCTTGCTTTTCCTGTTTTTGGTTGTTGCCTGACAAATAATACTTTCATCCTGTCAGGTTTGAACTGGTGCTAAATGATGAGACTGGGAAAGGATGCTGGCCTTTTTTTTCATGATCGTTTTGCATTCAGGGAAAAGTGAGGGCTGGGGACCGAGATGCTCGCAAGTGGATGCCACATGCTTTAGACGCCACTGCTGTCCCACACATCTGTCCTCACCCCATCCCCACCTCAACGTGAGAAGGATAATGTTCTCTTGGCCTTACCTACCACCCCTTGAGGCTCCATATCCAACATATCATTGTCCTCAATGACTGTCATCTCCAACAGGATCCCACCAACAGGCACATCTTCCCTTATCCTCTCCTTGGTAGGGATCATTCTCTGCATAACTCCCTTTTCTGTTTGCCCCTTCCCACCCATTCCCTTTCAGACACTTATCCCTGGAACCGTCCCAGCAGTTACTCCTGGTCCTACTCTTCCTCCCTTATCAGGATCCTAAACATTCCTTCCAGGTGAGGCAGCATTCACACGTGAACCCATCTGTGTCACCTATTACATCTAGTGCTCGTCATGTGACCTCCTTTACATTGCTGAGGCCTGACGCAAGTTGGGTGTTTGTTTCATTAAGCACCTTTGCTCCACCCACTATAAAAGCCAGAAGCTCCTGGTGGCAGCCATTTTAATTTCACTTCATAATCCCACACTGGCACGTCTGTTCAGGCCTCCTCTATGATCCATTTGAGGTTAGATGCAGATTAGGGGAACAACATCTCATATTTCTGTCTTGATAGTCTCCAATCTGATGGCATCAACATCGATTTCTCTTACTTCCAGTAACCATCCTCCTCTGCCCCAGCCCCTTTGGTTTCCCTCATCCCTCTAGCTCCCTTACACCTTCTGTTTCCTTGCCCAATACCCAGATCTTTCTCCCTGTTTCCCCACTTCCTTCTGTTTATCCTGTAGTCCACTGTCCTCCTATCAGATTCCTTCTCACTTTCATCTATCACCTCTGACTCTCACTCCCACCCACCTACCTTCCCCTCCCAACAGGATTCACGTATCACTTACCAGCTCATGCTTTGTCCCTCTTCTCCTTACTCTTCTATCCTGGCTTCTGCCCCCTTTCTTGCCAGCCCTGATGACATACCCAGAGTGCTGACTGTTCCCTCCAAAGAGGCTGCCAGAGCCGTTGAGTTCCTCCAGCGTTTCGTTTTTGTATCTTGCTCCACTCCTGCAATCTTTCTTGTGTGTTTATGACAGCAATAAGTCAGCAAATCAAAGGCGCATCCCTTAAAGGGTCAATCATATTTTAGCCAAATTTTGCAAATCAAATATTAGTAAATTGAACAATGCATATTCCCCTTTTGCAATTGCTTTCTACTATTTCTTCCTCATTTTCCCGACTAAAAGTAAGACATTGCCTTACTTTGAACCTTTCTAAGTAATAAAAAGTTCATTAATAGGAGTTTTTAGAAATGCAATAAAACTTCTAAAGTGAGTTTACTTGTTTTTAAAGTTTCAGGTGATTGCTGACCTTGGCGCTTATGAGTGCACTTTACCTCGCCGCACACTTACACACCAACGTGTACAAAAGTGAAATGCAGCATTCCTCTTTGGGGTCCGCTCATGGTACAACATTGCAGCTGACACTGCACTCGATTTTATATTCACTACTATATCTTGGCAACTCTTTGGAAACAGCCTCTTTGTGAATGACTAAATGATAAGACATCTAGGCTGGGGACAACTTTTAAACCACTTATTAAAAGAACAACATATAACAAGAGTCTTATAGTGTATTTTTGACATGGTTCCTTAAATCATATTTTTCTTAAATGTCAAGCTGGTCTTAAAACTCAAAGATAGGACATGAAAAAGTCAATGTACTGTGTAATGAATTGATCTGTATTAATGGTATACAAGACAAGTTTTTCACTGCGTCTTGGTACATGTCATGATAATAAACCAATTCTAATTCCTGTATTTTTGATGTTTTACAAGGGGTGGGATTTGTTCAGGCAAACTGAAGGTCCAAGTAAACAGCTAGGATCTACTGAACCTTTGTCTAAAGACACACTTTCTGAATTCAGGCTTTTAGACTACTTTGGCTGAGTAGTCCTTGAACTGTTCAGGGCCTGACATGTTACGGACTGGTGTAGGTTGGAGTGTTCTGGGCTTCCCTTTCACCAGTTGTGTCCATTTAAGGCCTTAGGAGGAGGACTTATTTTTGGCTAACACAAATGTTCACTTATAAAAAAATCCATTCTATTTATGGGAGGGAATGAGAAGCACCAGCACGAATGGTTAAGAAGATGTTCTCTCCCGTCCCCTGGAGCTCTGTCATGTTCTTCTGTTGACAGCTGGGTGTAAACTGACAAACCTGCTCAAAGCAAGTCAGACCAACCTGCAACCCACAACTTCAAACCTTTGACCCTTGATCCGCACAGTTGCTCTGACACTCAAGAGTTTTAAACCCAAGTTATTTTGAGATCAGTGCTATGGATAGCAAGTTTTCAAATGCACTTAGTAAAACAGTGTGATGCCCCAGTATCAGAAGCAGTCTGGTGCTCCACAATGGGGTACTCTCATTTAGCCTGCACAGTTAGGAGACAGAAAAGAACTATTTTCCAGATTTACACTGAATATTCTTCTCAGCTTAGTTACTGTTTCTGAAAAAGGACCTCACATATTTTCCCTTGCTCAACATCTCAGGAAATGTAAATGGCTGGGGGTTGAACACGCCTTTCAAGTTACTGCAGGACTCACATGTGATCTCCTCCTTCCCTCAGTCAGATGACTACATCATCCAGAAGACGACCATACAGGCAATAAATCAACAGAGAGATTTATTGAACACAAAGCAGGTAAATGGGCAGTTCTCTGTGCAAGCAGTAAATTTACAGTAATTAGAAACATTATTCTCTAAATGTCAAAGGAGCAAAGACACTTCAGCTACAGTAACACTCAACACAAAATTAACCCTTGAAATATGGTTATTATCTTTTACATGTTTACACACTCCTACTGACCCATCTAATTAGTTAGTACCCCTAACAGCCACAGGTGATTTGAGCACCAGTTACCAAACACAGACAACTGGTAGCCCTGGCTATAATTTCTTCAGCTATATTGTTGGTTAAATCTCTACCTTTGAAAGGGAGATGCAGATATTTTTCACATGTGATGACTCTACAATTCCAGTGAAGGCACTGATGACACCTTAGGTCTGCTTCTCGCTCTGGTCTTGCATCCTGATCTGCTGAATATTTCTCACATTTGTTTCGGGTTTTATTTCAGATTGTTAACATCTGCAGCTTTTTCCATATCAAATTTAGATTTTTCTAATGTGTATATAATATATATTTGGTCCATATGGTCCAAAAGGGAATCTGTTTGGTCCAATTAGTTCTTGCCAGCTTTATGAGTCATCTTATCAGTTCAATTTCCCCATTTATTGTGTGTGTGTGTGTGTGTGTGTGTGTGTGTGTGTGTGTGTGTGTGTGTGTGTGTGTGTGTGTGTGTGTATACTCTCTCTCCCTCCCTCCTACCAACCTTACTAATTCTTGCATATTTGGATTAATTTACTGAGCCAACTAACATACCAACAATGACTGAGATTTGGGAGGAGAACTACATGATCACTGTGAGGAAGTATGACCCACACAGAGCTCACGCTGGATCAGGATCAAACTCGAGTCTGTGGATCTGTATGAAAGCACTCCACCATTATACTATCCGTGATATGAAAGTAAGACCCCGGTTTCATCTACTGGCCTTTCCATTCTCGAATCATGCCTAAATGAGGGACAAATGGATTTAGGCCATACTTTGCATTTTTTTTTCTTTTTTGTTGTTTGGATCTAGCTTGAAAAGTAATATTAATTGTCGCTGGCAATTATTTGGAGGATGCAGTGAATGTTATACAAATTTCTGCATCAAAGGTATGCTGTATTTCTATGATTAAGGAAAACCTGTGTGGTGAGTGGGGAGTGCTCTTCAAGGAGCAGCCCTATCATTGAGCTCTAGATTATTTCACCCATAACAGCTACTTTGCTAATTACCTGCCAGTTTAAATTGGAAAGTAATTTCATTCCACCCTGGTAAGAGGACAATAAACTAACTTGAATCTGAATTAAAAGCTTTATGCAAGCAAAGTTCTTACTTTGTTTTAAAAATTTCCAATGTAGCCCTTAAGTTTCAACCTAACCTTAAGCTGAAAGCCCAGACTCCTCTTGAAGGTTGTTGCAAAGATATACAAGTACAAAGAAAGCTCTTTCAGTTTTGGTATAAATGTGAATCAATCATATAAGTATTGTTGAAAAATGCATGAGTTATAGACTAACATACAATCCTAGACCTACACATAATGCTGACTGACAACTTTAACCTGCATCACAACTCACAAAAATAATGTATACTGTTCAATGTTCAGAAACATTTTATTGAGATGAAATGAGTTAGTAGGGTCAAGATGCAGGAAAAGCAACTTGGTGTTATATAAAATATACAATAATCTTAGCAACAATATACTTCCAGCGAACTATTCAGCTATAAACACTTGGCTTAAAGTAGAATATCATGAATGTTTCTTAAAAATACTTTGACAGCCGTTTTGTATTGTAGCCATTTGTCCCAGTGCTTTTGTGTTTAACCGTGTTTGTTGGAAAGAAAAATGTAGCTCACTGGCTAGGTAAACAGGAAGGTAACAAATCACTAGCTTAAAACAATCTGCTCTTTTTATTCTCCTGGAGAAATTAATCAGGGGATTAGTGAAAAGGGATTGCAGTTAAACATATAAGCAGATTCTCTCAGGTAAGGAAGAAGCAGCCAACAGTAATTGAGAATGGCAGATTAGAGCCAGGGACCATTTACTGTATGTGTTGCTTGCCTTCAGTTTAAAGTATTATGGAAATGGATTCCAGTAAAACAGATGATTTGGAAAGTAAAGTGGATGAAATAAAAACATCCATAAACATTTCTTGTATACCTTTGATTGAAAACTGTACATCGTGTTCAATAAGAAAAAATAAAATTACACAGCAATGGAAGAAGTTCTTTGGAGTGAAAATAGATCGTCTTCAGAACTTAGACTACTATGCCTGTTATTTGGAGAATATGGAAGACATGGAAGCAAGGGGTAATGGTATTAGAGTGCCAAATCAGAAAAGGACAATTATTTGAATACTGACTTTAATGCACACAATAAGCACCTTCCCAATGACTTTCAGTCCATGTGCAACCCTTTAAGAACTACTCTTTACCTTCTCTGATGCACCAATGCAGTGTTTTTCCTATGCAACACATCTGGTACAAGGCTGCGTTTTTTTGGCAGAGAACACTGTTGGTGCCCTCAGTCCCAGTCAGGATGAACAGGCTTTTTTTTTTACTTTTGTACCTTTTTGCAATTAGTGACAGCATTCAGCGTTGGCTCATTGACAGAACAATGGCATGGTGGACTGACTGAGGTGAGATAGTGAGTGCTGGCAACTTGAGAAAGACTATTCAATGTCTGCACCTAGTAGCCACTGCCTTTCCTTCAGAGAAATGCCTTAGCGATTCTGGCAACCTATTGCTGAACAGGTTACTGATCTATTGTAAACTATAACCCCTCCCTATCCCCTTTGAATGGCGGGATCAGCAGCCAGGACGGCAGCAACATGTGCTTTCTGGAAGCAAACTGAAGCACACAGACATTGGCTGGGTTCTACTTGTGCTGTACTGGAAACTGAGGCACAGGCCAGCAGATGCTACATAGCACTGAGATTCACAATCCTGCAGGCATCATGGCCTACCACTTTCATGCAGAAAGGATGTGATGAAAATTCTGAGTAAAAGACCTCTCCATGTTCCTTGACATTGCATGCATGCCTGGAATCTCAAAACATGCACAGTATCAGTGACAGAGGTGACTCCAGTGAGTGTAAATTGAGTGACAGAGGGCACAGCCCTTTGTTCTTCTGTCACTTCCTGCAATTCTTAGCAAAATGGAAGGTGACGGTAGGATGTTGTTGCAAGTGGAAAAGTTGAAGTTGGGAAAATGTGAAGAAAGCAGATGTTATGGAAGTGAGAACCAAGGAGGAGGATTCGTTATGAAGACACTATTGTCAAAGACATAGAAATACAACATGGAGACAGGCCTTCCAGCTAACTGAGTCTACACTGATCTTCATACCTATCAATATTAACTCCACTTGGCTGCATTAATCACTCTATGCCCTGCTCGTTGTATTGTCAAGATTCCTCTTAAGTGTTATTACTGCTTCAGCCTCCACCATCACCTCTGGCAGATCATTCTCTTGCGTTCCCTGAGGAGACATACTCTCGAGCTAGTCTTTTGCTCTTAATATTCTTCCAGAATCCTTCAGGATTCTCTTTAATCTAGTCTGCCTGGGGTATATCAATGCCCCTTTACTTCTTCCTAATGTCCTTCTTAAGTATACTCCTCTATCCTTTCAGCTCAAGGGACTTGCTCAATCCAAGCTGCCTATTGCTGACCAGACTCTTAATATCACTTGTCATCCAAGGGAAGCTAATCTTACCAGCTTTGCCCTTTTACTTTAACAGGAAAATGCTGGTCCTGAACTTTTCTTAATTCACTTCTGAAAGCCTCCTGCTTGCCAGGCATCCTTCTACATGCAGACAGCCTCTCCCAGATAACATTTTTCTGATGCCATCAAAATTAGCCTACACCGAATTTTTGGCTTTGACTTAAAGACCAATCCTGTCTTTTTCCAGCAACTGTCCTGAAATTAATAGAACTGTTGTCAGTTCAATGGATTTATGTGTTAAAGTGCTCCCCCACCCCCCATGAACCATATGCCAAGCCTCTTTTCCTAAGAGGATATCAAGGGTAGACCTTTTCTCTAGTCAAGTCATTTACATTTTGCTTGAAAAAAACTTTCCTGGACACTCTTAAATTCTACCCCATCTAACTTCTTGGCACTAAGACAGACCAAGTTAATATTAGAGAAGTTGAATTTGCTTGCTGTTACAACCCTATTATTCCTACAGGATTTCTCTACTTCCACCATTGATGCTGCCCTTGTCCATTTCTCGCTCACTCCATTTCCCACTGCCTCAACAGTGCTAGTTCCTCTTGTCCTTACCTACCACCCCATGAGCTTCTGCATCTATCAAACCAACTTCCTCCATCTCCAAAAGGATGCTACCACCAAACACATCTTTACCTCACCACACTCCTCCACTTTCTGCAGGGATCCACTCCCTCTGGGAATCCTTTGTCTATTCATTTCTCCCCACTAATCTCCCTCCTGGCGGTTATCCCTGCAAATGGCCAAAGTGCTATACCTGGACATTCACCTCCACTCTAACCTCCATTTAGGGCCCAAACATGTGAGGCAACAATTCACTTACAAAATCTGCTGGGGTTGTCTATTGTAGCCAATGTTCCCAATGCGACCTCCTCTACATTGGTGAGAACCATTGTTAATTGTGGGACCACTTCATAGATCACTTCCACACCATTTGCCAAAAGCAGAACATCCTAGTCGCCAAACATTTTAATTCCATTTCCCATTCCCTGCTGGTATGTTGGTCCATAGCATCTTCTTGTGCTATGACGGATCAACCCTCAGGGTGGAGGAGCAACACTTTGTATTCCATCTGGGTAGCCTCTGACCCGATGGAACATGTATCAATTTCACCTTCCAGTTAAAGATTTTTTTCCTTCTCTCCCTTCTTCTGCTAGTGCACACTTTGGCTTCTTCACTCTTCTCACCTGCCTATCACCTCCCCATCCTCCACCCCTTTCGTCTATGTTCCACTCTCCTCTACTGCCAGATTCCTTCCTCTGCAGTCCTTTATCTTTCTTACCCCACTGGCTTCACTTATCACTTTCTAGCATCCTCCTTCCTCTCCTCCCAGCTTGTTGTTCTGTCATCTTCCCCTTTCCTATCCAGTCCTGAACTGATTGCCTGTTCATTTCCATAGATGTTACATGACCTGTTGAGTTCTTGCAGCATTTTATGCTCATTGCTACACCTATAACAGAACAAAACACAAACAACAGAAAATCTGCAGATGCTGGAAATCTGAGCAACACACACAAAATGCTGGAGGAACTCAGCAGGCCAGGCAGTGCCTATGGAAAAGAGTACAGTTAACGTTTGGTGTCGAGACCCTTCAGCAGGACCCCTACTTATAGTTGAAGTCTATTATTCACGTAGCCATTATGAAACAGTAAATTTCACAGCAACAATTGGTAATCTGATTATTTGCCTTATTTTTATGCAATTCAGTATAACTTCACAATCAAGTTGGTTTTTGTGAGTCAGAGATGGGTTTAGGGTTTGATGCTACTGTTGCTTTTTTTTTGTAAGGGAGGGGTTGGGAGGTTTGGGGTTTGCAAGTTTTTTTCCTTTTCATGCGGGGAGAGGGGTTGATGTCTTTTCTTTCAACGTTATTTTCTGTATTTCATGGCTATCTGGAGAAGACAAATATCAGAGTTGTATTGTACATACATACTTTGACAAGAAAATGAACCTATGTAGTTCTAAGAGATTTGAATCAGGCTCAGAAATTTTAATGATGCATCTATCAAGAAATTATCAACAGAATTTGATTTCAATGCTTAGTGAAACACAGAGTCAAAGAGTCATGGAACACTATTGCACAGAAACAGGCACTTTGGCCTATCTGTCTGTGCTGAAGCATTAATCAGCCTGGTTCCATAGAACTGCCCTCCATAACCCTCCCATCCATGTACCTATCCAAATTTCTCTTAAATCAATCTTGCATCTACCATTTCCATTGGCAGCTCATTCCACTCTCTCACCGCCCTCTGAGTGAAGAAGTTCTTCCTCAAGTTCTCCTTAAATATTTCACCTTTCACCCTTAACCAATAACCAATGTGCCAAAAACTTTCTTTCTGACCTTATCTATTCGTGATGCCGCTTTCAGGGAAATATAGATCTGTGCTCCCTGATCCCTCTGCTCTACCTTATTCCTCAGTGTCCTACAACTCACTGTAAAGACCTATTTGGGTTGGTCCTCCCAAAGTGCAACACTTTGCACCTATCTGTGTTAAATTCCATTCCCATTATTTCAGCCCATTTTTCTAGCTGGTTCAGATCCCACCATAAGCTTTGGTAGTCTTCCTTGTTGTTCACTGTCCCCTCCAGTCTTGATGTCATCTGCAAATTTGCTGATCCAGTTTACCACTTTCTCTTCCAGATCATTTGTATAGATGACAATCAGCAACAGACCCAACACAGACCCCTTCGACGCACTAGTAGGCAACCATCTACAGCCATACTCTGGTTTTTCCATTAGCCAATGTTTAATCCAATATATTTTTTCATCTTTGTTGCCAAGCGACTAAACCTTCTTAACCAACCTCCTTTGCTAGACCTTGTCAAATGCCTTGCTAAAATCCATGTACACAACATCCATTGCCTTGCCTTCATCAATTTTCTTGGTAACTTCATTGAAAAGTTCTTAAGTTTGGTTAGACATGACTTAACATGCACAAAGTTATGTTGACTATCCCTAGTCAGTCCCTGTCTATCTAATATATCTTAGACTACCTTCCAATGACTTTCCCACTACTGATGTCAGGCTCACTGGTCTATAATTTCCTAGCTTATTCTTAGAGCATGCGGTAAAATTACAGAAAATCATTAGCTATCCTCCAATCCTCCAGCATCTCACCGTGGCTAAAGATGCCTTAAGGATCTCTGTTAGGGCCCCTGAAATTTCTGCACTAGCCTCCCACAGGTCCAAGGACAACCTTGTCAGGCCCTGTGGATTTATCCACTTAACTCACAGTAAGACAGCAAGCACCTCCTCCTCTGTAATCTGTATTGGGTCTATGACCTCTTTGCCACTTTGCTCCACTTCTATAGACTCTGTGTCCATCTTCTGAGTGAATACAGATGCAAAAAATCCATTTAAGATCTTCCCCATCTCTTTTAGTTCCACGCATAGATTATCTCTCTCTGATCTTCCAGAGACCAATTTTGTCCCTTGCTTTCCTTTTGCTCTTAATATATCTGCAGAAACCCTTAGGATTCTCCTTTACCTTGTCTGTTAGAGCAACTTCATGTCTCCTTTTAGCCCTCCGGATTTCCTTCTTAAGTGTTCTCTTGGATTTCTTATACTCATTTGTTCCTACCTGCTATATGCCTTCTTCTTCTTCTTCTTAACCAGGGCCTCAATATCTCTCAAAAGCCAGGGTTCCCTAAACATGTTAACTTAGCCTTTTATTCTGACAGGAAACTACAAACTCTGTCCTTCAAAATTTTACTTTTGAAGGCTTCCCATTTATCAAGTACACCTTTGCCAGAAAATAGCCTGTCCCAATCCACACTTGCTAGATTCTTTCTGATACCAACAAAATTGGCCTTTCTCTCAACCTGAGACCGGACCCATCCTTTTCCTTAATTATCTTGAATCCAATGGCATTATGACCACTAGATACAAAGAGTTTCCCTACACAAACTTCTGTCACCTGCCCTGTCTCATTCCCTGATAGGAGATCTACTATCACACTCTCACTAGTTGGGACTTCTATGTATAAATTAAGGAAACTTTCCTGAACACATTTGACAAACACTTCCCCATCCATCCCTTTTACAGTATGGAAGTCCCAGTCAATAGATGAAAAGTTAAAATCACCTACTATCACAACTTTATGTTTCTTGCAACAGTCTACGATCTCTCTACTAATTTGCTCCTCTAAATCCCACAGACCGTTGGTTGCGTATAATCTAATCCATTTTATGAGGCAATACCTTTCTTATTCTTCAATTCACTTACAAAGCCTCACTAGATGAGCTCTGCAGTCTGTGTAGAATGAGCACTGCTGTGACATTTTCCCTAACTAGTAATATCACCCCTCCCCTTTAGTCTTTTCCACTCTGTCACATCTAAAACAATGGGACCCCAAGAAACAAAACACAAGAATTTTGATATAAATATTTCAGATCTAATTACAATAGTGCTTCTTTCGTTGTTATGTATGGGAGCAGAGGATCATTATGGTGAATTCTCTGTGGGGATACTTTAAGATTTAAATGTTTTACTTACATATTAATGGCAGATTAGCATTAACAAATGCAGCCTTTAATGTGGAAATATAATGTAAGGGTATACAAGATTTGGATTAGTGAAGGAATGATTTTCCCTAAGTTTGCCAGCGTCACATGTCAGCTAGTAATGAAGAGACAGTACAAATGATTGTTGGCACTTCACGTTTAAAGCAGGAAATGCACACGTCCTCTGGGAAAGAGTTGCAGCAAGAGGCTTTTCATCTGTGTAAAGAACACTTGAGATGCAGCCTTTTAAAATGGATTGGGAATGTCAACATGCACTCCTCATGAAAATCTGCTACAGGGATTAGATTAAAAAGTGATGTCGCAGTGTCTCATTTTTTTAAAATGGGTACTGCTGTCCAATGGGAATAGACTACAACATAGCCTACCATTGCCTATTACTGGAGCCAAGGTCTTCACTTAAAGCACCAGTCTGTGTCCACTTAATGCTATTATAAACAAAGCCAATAAATTAAAAACAGTTTTCAGTGCTTTGACCTGCCCTCACAATCATCTGGTTGGGAATGTTACACTGAACTCTAATGTTCCAAGCTATTACAAACATTGAAAGTGAATATTCATTTTAAAATGTCAAACATATCTGAACAAAATCTTAAGTTAAATCTGTTATTTTTTAATTTCACTGTGGAAATACTGTTTAACTAATTCTGCTACACAACAAACTGAATGCAAAAAATATTTTGTTAGCGTAGAATAATGTAATTCCTTGATGATGCTCCCTTAGAATTCTTTTGCATGACCTGTGTGTCTATGGATAAAACATTACCGTAACATACATCGCTGTGTAACAGGACCTTGATTACCACCTTTCTGATCCTTTTCTAATGTTATTAAGACAATCAGTGTGATAGGAAATATCTGATAATTGCACAATACAGGAGCTGTTCAGTGCGTTGTAAAGCATGTATTGGTGATTTGCCAGTAGTGATAGAGATGAGACAAAGACTCCTTATAATCCTTTTTGTAGTGCAGCTGTGTGTGTTCAGACACCTTGCTTAGAAGGACTAGATACTTGAAATCCCAAACAAGCTAGATTATCTTTCCTTGATTTGAAAAAAAATAACTAGCAGCTGAGACCTGCCCAGTTTACTACCACATTACAGATTTAGGAGACACCACTGGTAACAGCAGATAATTATCAGCCTGCAACCACTAAACACACCAATGATTTATGTGTTTGTGATAAACAGCAATCAACAAAAGTGGGTGTCTAACAACAATGCAATTTATGAATTCAGTCAAGAATATGGTAACTGACTTGATTGTAGTTACATTTTTCAAATTAAAACATGATTTTTTTTCTTCATTATGTGCCACATACTTAATTGCTGCAGTTTCTTGCGGCATCACACAATAAATTTCAAAGCCTCTTCATTTAATCTATGACTGTCATGCCTATGGCAAGTTTGAAAATGTCAGCTTATTTTTTTTTTATAGCTAAAGCCTATTAGATTGAAAGCAGTAAAAACTGAATTAGCTGGAGTAGCAGCAAGGTGTGATCCTAAAACTGAAATTTAAACAAATATTCCCAAACAATAATTCCATTTTAACTGTACACATAAATACTATTATACAAAGTATATATGTAAATATTGTGAAGATAATTCCTTTTATTACAAAAGTTCACATTGCAGTCACTGGTAAATCTAATTCTATTAACATTTAAGCTCAAATTTACGCAACTCCCTCATAAACTCGACGAGGTTTAAATAAATGTTTGCACTATGAGGTGCTAACAGCAAAACGCTTTGATTGAATACTGTACAGTTCTAGACACTTATGTGTCTTACTTATCCTCTGCCGAGAACCATCTTAGCACTTCATTCTTAGCCCCATACATGAAGTAATGAAAACAAAGATGGTCCCAAAGTAAAAATTTCCAATGGAGGTAGAAACAGTTATCAGGCAAAAAGCAAAACATGTTAAGAACCAACTTGTTTCTCAGTTTTGTTGAAAGTGGGCATAAAATCAAGATCTGTGCTGGGGATCTCCTTTATAGTCTATCAATATAAATGACTACAGGAGGAATGATGAAGTGTATTATTGAAAGAATGGTAAACTGTGGGGACAAGCTGATTACGGGTCAATGTATAAAACTGTTATTCCGGTAAACATATGGCCTAAATGGATAAATACTTAGCATGCTTTGTTTTAACCTTTAGATTACAACTTAGAAGTGTAGGAAAAGAGATCAAGGGTTGCACATATATTGATCATAGGAATTAGACAGTACAAAATTAACTGTGTTTTGTAGACAGAAACATTATATGAAAATGCGGAAGTGGTTTGAATTTATAAATAAATTTGACTGGGTCAGAAATGGAGTGTTTCATGTTAACTATTCCTACCATTTTATCCATTATAAAACATTCATAGAGCTTTCGAAACAAAATGCTGGACATATAGCAGATGCATTGCAAATGAGTATTAATATTTAATAAAGAACATGAATATACTGGGTAGTTGTTTTATTTTTCCAAAAAACAGAAAAAGGGGCTGTTAAAAGGGATTAGAATTTACATTTAATTTTTTGAAAACTCTACCAAGTTGCTATTTTCGAAAGTTCTTATAATCATTTGCATATTGATAAAATTGCATTGTGCTACACAGAGATATTAGCATAGAGGTGATGGTTTTAAATAAGTATCATAAAAGTATGTATATATATATATATATATATATATATATATATAGGTAGAAAGGCAGACTAATTTAGGGAAGAATTTCTAAATCTTGACACAAACAGGTAAGGCACAGCCCCCACTTGTCAGATGATTAACAGTAGGGATGTTCCACCTGTCAGAACTGGAGGGGAATGGGGAATTCCAATGACCGAAGGAATAAGGACAATGTCAGTGAACAGGGTGAGCTGTGCCAGAGAGTCACATAGCATGGAAACAGGGCCATTGGCCAAACTTATCCATGTCAACTGTGTTGCCAGCAAGCTAGTCCTATCTGCCTGCATTTACCCAAAAGCCCTCTAAACCTCATGAAAATAATTCCAGGGTTGAATGGCTCATGACATGAAGAGCATTTGATGGCTCTGGGTCTGCATTCACTAGAACTCAGATGTGGGGTGACCTCAATGAAACACATTAAATGGTGAAAGGCCTTGATAGAGCAAATGTGGAGAGGATTTTTCCTATGGTGGGAGAGTTGAAGACCAAAGGACACAGCCTTAGAATAGAGGGGTGTACTTTTAGAATAAAGATGAAGAGGAATTTCTTTAGCCAGAAAGTGGTGAATCTGTGGAATTTGTTGCCACAGGCAACAGCTGAGGATGCCAAGTCTTTATGTATATTTAAGGCAGAGGTTGATAGAAATCTTGATTTGTCAGGGCAGGAAGGAAGATAGGGACAGGGCAGGAGATTGGGGTTAAGCGGAAAATTGGATCAGCCATGATGAAATGGTGGAGTAGACTCAATGGGCCAAATGTCCTAATTCTGTTCCTATATCTTATGGTCTAAACCTCTCCTATACATGCACCTCCCTAGATGGCTTTCAGATGTTACTGTTGTGCTTACCTCAACCACCATTTTGGGCAGCACATTCCAAATACGCAGCACCTATGCACGAAGAAGCTGTATCTGATGTCTGTTTTAAATCTCTTGGCTCTGATCTTAAACTTACAATATGCCCTCCTGTATTATAGTCCCCCCCCCCCGAATGGGGAAAGAAATCTATGTGCTTTCAACCTATCTATGCTTCTCATGATCTTATATACCTCTATCAGTCCTGAAGAAGGGCCTTGGCCTGAAACGTTGACTGTTCACTCTTTTCCATAGATGCTGTCCAGCTGCTGAGTTCCTCCAGAATTTTGTGTGTGTTGCTTTGGATTTCCAGCATCTGCAGATTGCCTCATGTTTGTGATACATCGATAAGGTCACCCGTCAATCTCCTACACTCCAGGGAATAAAATCCTATTCAAACTCTGTTTTTAACCTTGGCTCCTAAGACCAGATAGCGTTCTGGTAAATCTTCTCTGTGGTCTTTCCAGTTGAATATCATCTTTTCTGGGTTATAACAGGGTGTCCAAATGTGTACACAATCCTCCAATGCAGCTCCACCAACATCTTAAAGAAGTGCATCTTAACTTCCTAACTCCTACACACAATGCGCTGACTGATGAAGGCCAGTGTGCTGAAGACCTTCTTCACCACCTTAACAACCAATAACAACCTGCTCCCAGTGAATGATGCACTTGCACTCCCAGGGCCCACCATTCACTACACATCCTACTCTGCTTTGATGTCCCAAAATGCAATACATCACATTTATCTGCATTAAATACCCAGAGCCTGGACTGACACCTTACTGCCTTATTGTCCTGTTTATTATTTATTGTAATGCCTGCACTGTTTTGTGCACTTTATGCAGTCCTGGGTATGTCTGTAGTCTTGTGTAGTTGTTTTTTTTATCTCTCTCTGTGTTGTTTTTTTTACGTAGTTCAGTCTAGTTTTTGTACTGTGTCATGTAACACCATGGTTCTGAAAAACGTTGTCTCGTTTTTACTATGTACTTACCAGCAGCTATGTTCGAAATGACAATAAAAGTGACTTCTTGGATTGACTTGACTTGACCTAAAAACCATTTGCCAATCCTCAGTCTACGTATCTAGCTGATCAAGATCTCTCTGTTACTTTTCATAATCTTCTGCACTATCTGCAACACTACCTATTTTTGTTTCTTTTATGAAGTTACTAGTCGTGCCTTGTACATTCACATCCAGATTGTTTCTATAAATTATAAACAACCAAGTCCCAACCCCTGTGGCCCACCACAGACCTCCAGTCTGAGAAACATCCCTCGACTATCCCCCACTGAGCCAATTATGAACTCAATATACCATCTCCCCCTGGATCCCTTGCAAAACTGACCTTCCAGACTTGCCCACTATGAGCGGCTCTGTTAAAGTCCACGCAGACAATATCCATTGCCCTACCCTCTTGGTTATCTCCTCTAAGAACTCCAAGGAACTTGTCAGGCACAACTTCCCATGCACAAACCTGTACTGAGCGCCCCAGATCAGACCCGTATCTCCAAATCGTCTCCAGCAATTTAACCACCACTAATGCGGTAGTTAAACTTAGCAGCCTGTAGTCTGGAATGGAGCTATCAGACTCCTCAATACCCAAAGCCTGGACTGACACCTTGCCCTACTGCCCTGATAATATTTATTGTAATGCCAGTACTGTTTTTTGTGCACTTTATGCAGTCCAGTGTAGCTCTGTAGTCTAGTGTAGCTTTCTCTGTTTTTTTTTTATTACGTAGGTCAGTCTAGTTTTTTGTACTGTGTCATGTAAACCATGGTCCTGAAAAACGTCGTCTCATTTTTACTATGCCCTGTACCAGCAGTTATGGTCGAAATGATGATAAAAGTTGACTTGACTTGACCTGAACTATTTCTGCAAAGGCCTCTGCAACTCCTTCTCTAGCTTCCCACAAGGTCCAAGTCACAGAGGGATATGAAACTAAATTGTTAACAGACAGGATGTCAATTAGAGTCACCTGGAAAGGGTGCCTTTGGCCCAATTCATCATGCTATTCACAGTGCCTTCCCAAGCTAGACCCTTCGCCTGCAATTGCCCCATATCCCTCTAATCTTTTCCTGTCCATGTACCTTTCAGGAGTGGTAACTGTACCTATCTCTACCACCTACCCTGGCAGTTAGTTCTATATGCCCAGCACCCTCTGTATATAAAGAACAATTATCCCTCAGGTGCCCTTTAAATCTTTGCTCCTGCACCTTAAATTCATGTTTTCAGTTGTAGAACTCTGGGAAAAGACTGTGACCATCCATTTTATCTACATGCCCCATTATTTTCTATATCTATATAACTTCAGCCTCCACCTCAGGGAAGACAATTCCAGCCTACCCAGTCTCTCCTTATAATTCAAGTCTTCCTGCCCTGGCAACACCCTTATGAATTTTTACTGCATTCTCTCTCGGGTAATCACATCATTCCTATAGTTTGCAAATCAGAACTGCACACAATATACCAGGTGTAACTTCACCAAAATCCTATACAGTTGTAACATACCATCCCAGTTCCTGTACTCAATGCCCCATCCAATGAAGGCAAATGTTCCATATGCCAGCTTTACCATCAGCTCTACCTGTTTCGCCAATTTCAGGGAACTCTAGACTTGTAGCCCTAAGTTTCTCTCTTCTACAAAACTTCCAGAGCCCTTTCCTCTTCCAGTTTAATGTCTCAAAATGTATACCTTGCACTTGTCTGAGTTAAATTCTGTCTGCCATTCCTTTGTCCACTTACCCAGTTGACCTGAATCCAGTTGTGATCTTAAGACAACCTTTTTCATTGGCCACTATACTACCAATTCTGTGTTATCTGCAAAGCTACTAATTATCCCATCTACATTTTCATTCAAATCATTAATATACATGACAAACAACAGAGGTCGCAGCACCAATTCTTGTGGCACGCCACTGTCTGAAAAACTTCCAGACTGATAAACAACCGTCTACTCTGACCCCTTCATCCAAGCCAGTTTTGTTTCCACTTGGTTAACTTGCCCTGGTTACCATAGAGTCTCACCTGCTGGACCATTTTACCATGCAAAACCTTGTCAAAAGTTTTGCTAAAAGTCCATGTGGACCAGGAGTTTCCAGCCTGGGGTCCACAGGCCCCTCAGTAAGGCTCAGTGCCATAAAAATGTTAGTGAACCCCTGATGCAGACAGTGTTTACCCCTCTTGACTCATCAATCCTCTTGGTCACTTCTTCAGAAAACTCAGTTAAATTCCTATATGCTGACTATCTCCAATCAGTGCTTGCCTTTTCAAATGCAAAGATGATGCCTCTCAGAATCTCCTCCAGAATCCCCACTACTAACACCCGGCTCACAAGCCTGTAGTACCCTTGGCTTGTCACCTCACAGGCCGTCTTGTGCACAGTGTTAGCTCAACTCTAGTTATCTGGTGCCTCACCCATCACATGCACGAGGGTAATGGGCAAACTGACTTGGTGCACTTTAGTACGTGGTTAGCAAAGTACTAGAAAGACTGAAGTGAGTAGAAGATGGAATAGAGAAGCTTGGTCAAGCTTAGAATAACAAGGACATGGATGAGAATTTTACCAGGAGAGCCCAGGTCTTTCTTATTTTATTGATTTAGAGATACAGCGTAGAATAGGCCCTTCCAGGTTTTTGAACTCAGCAAACCCCAATTTTAACTCTAGCCCAATCATGAGACAATTTACAATGATCAATTTACCTACTAATTGTACGTTTCAGAAAACACATGCATTCCACAGGGAGAACATACAGATTCCTCAGAGATTACATCAGAACTGAACTCTGAACTCTAACGCCCTGAGCAGTAATCATGGAGTCTGTCTTATCAGAGATTATAGAAGTGCAAAGTGATGATCTTAGAGACAGAGTGAATACAGATCAGAAGCTCCTTCAGGAGCACATATACAGTGTGGTCTAGCCTCAGATCGTGGACGAGGAAGGAAACCAAGTGGAAACAAAACTGGCTTGGATGAAGGGGTCAGAGTAGACGGTTGTTTATCAGTCTGGTTTGTTCACCTATCACCTTGTGTTTCTCCCTCCCCCTCCCCCCACCTTTTAACTCTGACTCCTCATCTTTATTATTCCAGTCCTGCTGAAGTGCCTCGGCCCAAAACATCAACAGTATTCTTTTCCAGAGATGCTGCCTGGCCTGCTGAGTTCCTCCAGCATTTTGTCTGTGTGTTGCTTGGATTTCCAGCATCTGCAGATTTTCTCTTGTTTGTAACTACACACACAAAATGCTGGAGAAACTCAGCAGGTCAGGCTGCATTTATGTAAATGTTTCAAGCTGAGAAACTTCTTCAGGACTGGAAAGGTAAAGGGAAGACACCAAAATAAAGTGGTGGGAGGCGGGGGGAGGAGAATAGCTAGAAGTGATTGGTGAAGCCTGTGCTGATATCACGTGCAATGATGTTGCAGTACGTGACTGGGCAGAGCACTGAGCATGAGCAGGATTGCTAGAATGTTCCAGCACGTGACTGGGTTAAGATGTGTTTGTTTATTACTGCAAATAAAAGTTCTCTAATTCTTCCAGAATATGATTCTTCACTGTTAACCCACAGTATGTTTAAATAGAAGTAACCCAACATGGTTCTGGAAGAATAATACGGAAGAATTGAAGAAAAGAAGAAAAAAGTTGGAACTGTAAATGGTAAAATGGAAGGTTTGAAACCTCCATCAAAACTTCAGCTGACTGGCAAGGTAACTGAAAATAGGAGGATATTCAAGCAACAGTTTGAACTGTACTTATAGGTGATCGATTATGAAGAAAAATCAGAAAAACAAAGCTGCGCTTCTGCTCCAGATAATAAACATGACTGTACCTCAGAAGTACAAGAATATTGGAACCACAGATCAGAACTTACTGTTGTGGACTGGATACTGTAGAAAGGTAACAGAATTGTAATTTCTAAAAAATGGCCGTAAAGAAATGCTTGATAAAATTCATGAAGGCCACCTAGGTATTGAAAAATGTAAGAGAATGGCACAGGAAGTGATGTTTTGGCCCAGAATGAATCAAGAAATTGCAGAATTGGTGTCTTCTTGTCAAATATGCGTTATATACCGACCTAGCACCCTAAGCAGCCATGACATCCACATCCAAATCCACAGAGGCCTTATCAGAAGGGAGGCGTTGATCTTTTTGTAATTGACAAAAAAGACGATCTATTAACAACAGATTACTACTCATTGTATCCTGAAGTGTGTTGTCTGGGCAGAAAAACAGCAAAGTATGTAATTACATGCATGAAATCGGTTTTTTCCAGACATGGTGTACCTGGTGAAGTTTTCACAGACAATGGTCCACAATTCAGTAGTGAATGCATGAAACATCTGCTCGTGAATGGGGCTTAGTTCATACAACATCTAGTCCATTTTTCCCTCAGTGCAATGTATTAGTTGAGAAATCGGTAGGAATTATCAAGAAACTGTTGCACAAAGCAAAAGATAGGAGGTGATTTTTATAAATCCTTGTTAGCATATCGCAGTTCTCCACTTGAATGTGGATTTTCACCTGCTCAGCTCTTGATGGACGACATTTGAGATCCAATCTGCCAATGAATGAGAGCCTTCTGAGAACAGAGGGAGGTGAACAAGTGAAAAGATGGAAAGATGAACACAAAGCAAATCAGAAAACATACTTTGACAGATGTTCTCGTCCTTAGCTGAACTGCACCGAGGAGATGAAGTGAGGATACAAGACAAAATGAACACATGGACACAGAAAGCTACAGTACTTGAAGATGTACAACCCAGATCATATGTGGTTCAAACAGAAGAGGGAGCAGTGTTAAGAAGAAATTGCAAAGACCTGAAGAAAGAGCCAACTTCAGAGATTCAGTTATCTGGTGAAGACGAGATAAAACACGTAAATAATAACAAGGAAACACAAGAACTGTGTGAACCACCTAGAAGGTCTATTCATGTTTGTAAACCCACAGAGAGACTGATAGAGACTTGTTGAATTATGTATTTGCTTTGATTAATGTTGTTAATGGTTTTTCTTTTAAGGAAAATAGTTTTTCTTTTAAGGTGATATTCCAGTATATGATTGGGCAGAACTAGAATGCTCCAGCACATGGCTGGGTTAAGAAGTGTTTATTTATTACTGTAAATAAAAGTTCTCTAATTCTTCCAGAATATGATTCTTCACTGTTAACCCATGGTACGTTTAAACAGAAGTAACATAACAAAGCCAGGTGGGTGGGAAGATAAATGGCTGGAAAGAAAGATCTGACAGGAGAGGAGAGTGGACCATAGGAGAAAGGGAGGAGGAGGGGAACTGGGGGAGGTGATGGGCAGGTGAGGAGGAAAGAGGCCAGAGTGGTGAACAGAAGAGGGGAGAGGAAGGGTCTTGTTTTTTAACCAGAAGGAGAAATCAACATTCATGCTATCAGGTTGGAGTGTACCCAGACAGAATACACGGTGCTGTTCCTCCAGCCTGGGGATAGCCTCATCTTAGCACAAGAGGAGGCCATGGACCGACACGTTGGGACAAGAATGGGAATCAGAATAGGAAGCTATATCGCTACTTTAAAACTGTTTAAAAAGCATTCCCCTTTCAGGGAGATCAGGAGCACAGGACAGTATCTAGTACCACCATTTATCTTACAAGGAGAGGACAATTATCCAATGATTGGCCCTCTGGACAGAATGTTAGGAATATCTGCTTAGGTTTTTATCCCTATAATTAATTGTGTGCCCTTCCTCAACCTCCCTCCCAGGAGAATGTTCCTCTAATCACTTCCAACAGCATCTTGCTGTCAAATCTACACTACCCACCAATCAGCATCTTCCTCCTCCTGGTCTGGGTAGGCATTGGATCGGTAATGTGCAGGAATGAGGAAATTAACACCACCACTTACGCCTACCACTGCTCTACATGCCGGTCTTCCACTAGCAAGACCTGGGAAACGTTGGTCATCTTTGATCTTTGTCAATTTCATTAAACCATGGTTTAATGAAAATCAATAGATTTTGGACATGATAGGTTAATGGAGGAAGGTGACACAGAGGTAAAAGAATAGCCAATAGAATAATGCCAGAACAAGCACAAAGGGCTGAAAGGCCTCCTTTTGCTTCTATTCTGTTTTCTAAATTGTATGCTCTTAATCTTAAGCCTTGCTTTATAATATTATGTGTATATAAATTAATAAAAATGATTTGCTCTATATCTTTGAATTGAGGCAGCACAACCATTGTTTCTAGACACTGGAAGCTTGGAATAAGACCATAAGGCCACAAGATATGGGAGCAGAATTAGGCCATTCAGCCCATCGAGTCTGCTCCGCCATTCCATCATTGCTGATCCCGATTCCACTCAACCCATACACCTGCCTTCTCGCCATATCTCACTCACTGCCTCCTGCCTGTTAGCCATTCCTCTGTCAGTATCAGTATCTTGCCTGTAATGCCGAAGGATTATATCTTGCTAAGCAGCCTCATGTGCGGCACCTTATCAAATGTATTCTGAAAATTTAAGTAAATGACATCTACTGCTTCTCCTTTGTCCACCCTGCTTGTTATTTCCTCGAAGAATTCTGACGGATATGTCAGGCAAGATTTTCCTTTATAGAAACCATGCTGACTTTGATTTATTTTATCATTAGTCTCCAAGTACCTCGAAACCTTATCCTTTATAATAGCCTCCAACACTTTCCCAACCACTGAGGTTAGGCTAACTGGGCTGTAATTTCCTTTCTTTTGCCTTCCTTCCTCCCTTAAAGAGAGGAGTGATATTTGCAATCTTTCAGTCCTCCAACACCATGCAAGAATCAAGTGATTCTTGAAAGATCATGACCAATGCATCTGTTATCTTTTCTGCAACCTCTCCCAGGATTCTGGGATGTAGTTCATCTAGCCCACTTTAAGACCTTTGTGTTTGCCTAGCACTTTTTCCTTGTAGTCACTCCTACTCCCTGACACTCATGGACATCTGGCACACTGCTAGTGTCTTCCACAGTGAAGAAAGATGCTAAGTAGCTGTTAAGTTCATCAACCATTTCTTTGTCTCCCATTACTACCTCACCAGCACCATTTTCCAGTGGTCTGATATAAACTTTCACCTCCCTTTTATTCTTAATATAATTGAAATACTTTTGGTACCCTGCTTTATATTATTGGGTAGTTTGCACTCTTATTTCATCCTTTCCCTTCTTATAGCTTTTTTAGTTGCCGTTTTTCAGATTTTAAAATGTTCTCAATCATCCAACTTTCCACTCACTTTTGCTTCCTTATTCGCCCTTTATGTAGGCTTTTATGTAGTCCTTAATTTCCCTTGTCAGCCACAGATACCTGCCACTGCCATTTGAGAATAACTCCCTCTATGGGACATATCTATCCTGCGCCTTGTGAACTATTCCCAGAAGGTTCTGCTCTGCTGACAACCCTGCAAGTATCCTCCTCCAAGCCACCTGGGCAGGCACCTCTCTCATTCGTCTGTAATTCCCTTTATTCCATTGCGATACTGACACATGTGACTTATGCTTCTCCCTCTTAAATTGCAGTATGAATTCAATCACATTATGATCACTGTCTCTTAAGAGTTCTTTACATCAAGCTCCCTAATAGGTTCTGGGTTTTACATTACACCAACCTTCTAAGCATATTTCAGTAAAATACCAAGATAAATATGGCTGTACTTAGCAAATTTAAAATGATTAATTTGAGACATTACAAATAAATTTGCCTGGCTTCTATTTGGGCTCTGAATCTGTGTCATAATTAGCACAAGATTACAATGCTGAGACAGAGACCTCTTGGAATCTCTGTGGAGTGTTCGATGAAGTTCCCTCAGGTAGGTAAGTTCAACAGCTGGTGACTACTAAGTTTAACAGGTAATGCCCCTTTAACTATACCTGTAAAAGAAGTCAACTTATCCACCATTCAATGAAATAGTCTGATCAGAAAGCCAAAAATATTTTCTCCATTGATCTAATAGGAGGCCATTCTGTGACTACCTTGGTTTGCAGCATTTTATCACTATATGCAGGAATGGCCATTTCTAGGGGAAGAGTTGGACAGTTCATTGGGATTATCCCTTTGGCATAACACACGATTCATGGGCTGACCTTAGCAGCATGAGTTCAGCACCTAGGCAATGCATTGTTATTGCCCGAGTTCATTAATATCCACCGAGTAATTAAAGTCTTTATTAGAGAAGTAAATGAACTCCAGGCACAGTTTCTGTGAATATGAGTTGCTAATTTATCCATTGCATTCAATCAGTAACAGTTGAGGATAACTGGTGCTGATTGAAAATATGTGCACATTCTTGAAGGGAATGGTAGATTTGTGTGCAGTTAGTGGTAGAAGTTATCTCCATAAAGTCTATGAAATTCAGCAGTCAGTGCCCATCACTGGACAGTATTTTGTCAGTCAAAATTTTCCAGTAACAAGACATACCTCACCCTCCCACTCTGCCCCCTCCCCCTCCACACCACACACAGAATCAGCTCACTGGTAGAATATGGAAGGGGGAGTGGTCTGGGAAATCAGTGACCCGCGTTCTTGGAGAAGACAATCCATTCACTGCTGAAGCTGGTACAGTATTACAATGTTCCACCCACCAGTTAAGCAGAGGCCATTGAAGGTGGCTGGACTCTTCTCTAATCCTTCTCATATCTGACTTCCCTGCAGGTTCTTCTGATGTACCAACATGCAATGTTCCTTTCTATAACAAAGAACTTTCACCAGGTCAGTCAGAGGGAATTGAGTGAGGATAAGGGGTACAGCTGAGTACACTTACATGGAGAACTGCTGTAAGAAAGCAGAATCCATCAAAGACATCCACCATGCAGGCCATGCCCTCTTCTTGCTATGACCATCAGGCAGGAGGGTACAGAAGCTTAAAGTCCCATACAATCAGGTTCAGGAAGAGTTATTGCCCTGAAACCATCAGGCTCCTGGTGTGGATAACTTCAATTATCACTACTCTGAACTAATTTGATTCTATGATCTGCAGATTTGCTTTCAAGGATTCTTTCCAACTTACATTGTGATGGTACTGAGTTTGCTGACCGCAGAGTTCTAAACTGAAACAAAGACGTTAAGCTCTATGAGATATCAATAGCCACGAGTACCCTCACTAACGGGAGATTATACTGCAACTACCCAATCTTCAAAGACCAGTTTGCTTCCCTGTTTAATCTCCACAGCGAGTTTAGCTGCCAATACCCACTACTCAAGCAGATAGTCCCTCCTCTCTACTAAGGAGAGGATATTTCCAGCTAACAAAGTAGGTTAAAACACAATTCAGTTACTTTCGGTGATGCAGATTTAAATCCAAGCAACATCTTTAAACACATTTAAAACTCACAATTTCTATCTTAGAAAACATTTCCAAACTAGAAACCATTTCTAAAGTATAAAAGGGTTTCCAAAACATCAGGTACAATTCCTATAAATTAAAAAGACATACTAATGATGCAGATGAACAATTATCCATCACAGGAATCGAAGCCGGAGTAATGGATTCTAGTTCACTCAATGTTTTTTTTTCATGCTCCTTACTCCATTTCTAATAAGCCTGAACTGCTCTCTACAGTTATACACTTCCTTTGCTGCTTGGGTGCTTGGGTGACATTTCCTCAGATATCCTTTTTACAGAAAAGGCCTGAAAAAGTTTTTGAGACACAATGTTGTGAAGTTAACTTCTTTAAGTACATAAAACTACACCTATAACATATCAGTGGTGTGTGGCCAAGTGGTTAAGGTGTTGGACTAGTGATCTGAAGGTTGTGAGTTCAAGCCCCAGTTGAGGCAGTGTGTTTTGTCTCCAGTCCACCCAGCTGAAAATGGGTAGTGGCAAAATGCTGGGGGTTAATGCCACAATAGACTGGTGTCTTATCCGGGGGGGGGAAGTCTCATGCTCTCAGTTGCTTCACACCATGGAAACTTTAAATCAGGCACCAGCCTGATGAGCCTATAAGGCTCGGGACAGACTTTAACTTTTTATAACATATCAGTTACTCAATATGCTAAATGATATTTAGTCTGCAAGCTTCCTTGAACTTAGTAACTCCATCAACTTGTCAGTTCTGAAACAAGCCAAATTAAATAACCCACTGACTTATATTCCAACGCTTGAGGAGTTAACCTTGTCAGTTTGAGACTCTACACAGAGCTTGTTTCCAAAGATGAGTTTTTAATTTCAAGTTAATTATTGCTTGCCATTTACATTAAGAACTGAAGAGTGGCTCCCGTTTATGACTAGCAGCTAAATAATGGCTGAGAAGAAAAATTGATCAGCAAAGATGAAATGGCAGAGCAGACTTGATGGGCCAAATGGCCTCATTCTGCTCCTATATCTTATGGTCTAATGTTAGTTGGAAGCTTACTTACACCTATTGATCTTGACAAGTGGCAGCTGCTGTGTTTAGAAAGCAGAATTTTCCAAAACATGAAGCTGCTGGCCCAGGAAGTGCATATCCATCACGATGCGTCAGTATTAGTTTTATTTGCATTGTTTGTCTTCTTTTTGTCAGTCTTTGTCTGTTTATGTATTTTTGATAAAATTCTGTTGTATTTTTTTTTCCTGTAGGTGCCTGCAAAAAATAAATCTCAAGGTAGATACGGTAACATACATATAATTTGATAATAAGTGTGATACGATTGCATGTCAAAGATACCTATGTTTATGGGGTTGCAATTGCCTTTAACCTTTATTATGTGAATATTACTTGCCACCTATCATGGTGCATTCAGACTCGGATTGTATCACTCTCAGCATAAGGAATACAATTCAGACTTCACCTCACTAAAATTTTAGAGCAATTGTTGGCTCTGTACAAAGACGGGCCTCCTGGGGTGACCCTTTTCCTAGTTTCTCTTCCTCCTGTGGGCAAGGGCTGGGCTTTATTTGTTTGCCAGGCTCTGCCAGTGCGAAGGTGCAGCAGAATGAATACTGGAGTGACCAGGTTACTACTGCCTTCTGTCTGCAAAACATTTTTCCTCACATCTTCTCTAAACCTGGGACGACTGCTGCCTTCAGGAAGATTCTTACTACCACTTTTGTCTATGACTCTCATCATTTTGTATACCTCTGAGTACCTACCTCACCCCCCCCCTGCCCCCCACCATCCTGACTGGCTACATGTACATGGAGGATGTAAGCCATAAAGTCAATTCATTTCAATTCACTGCTGCAAAGGAAGCAAACCCAGCCTCTTTGTACCTGAAATGCTGTATCCCAGGCAATATGCCAGCGAATCTTCTCTGCAACCCCTTGACTACAATGACATGGTGATTCATTACTGATATAGTATTAGTCCTGCTAAGACCCAGCCAATGTTTTATAAACCTCCACCATAACTTCTCTTTCCTTAGATTCTATGTCCTGACTAAGAAAAGCAAGCGTCATATGTGCCATCTTTTCTCCGTATCTATCACAGGTTCCATCTTTGGGAATCCTTGGACTTGTTCGATAAACTCCGCCTCTGTTCTTCAGCATTGTTAAAGCTGTACTATTTATTGTGTTTGTCCTGCCTTTTCGAGCCCTGGGATTTATCAGAATTATAGTAGCGGACATCGCCTACTGCTCTCAACCCATCTTACCACACCATCAAGATCATTCTGCAGCCTCCAACCATCCTCCTCACACAGCCTCTCCACCAACATTAGGCACTTTGAGGATATGCAGCCTGAGAGAACAGTACTTAAGCCCAATACCACCCTCACCCCATGTCTATAAATGCCACTTTCCTGCCAGGGTAACACCTCATAGTCAATTCCCTTTATCCACTCTGGTTCTGTTGGCAGAGTGGATCTCACAAGCTGCAGCAGAGACAGGACAGGATGTACCCAATGGGACAGGCAAATGGTGAATTCAATAAATGGCTCACTTCTTGCCCTGTTGACACTGGGCTTCTTCGTTCCTCTGACACACGGTCATAAGGTCCTCAGTGCTATCCTGAGAAGTCCATTTCAAGCCAGTCATGTGGCTAACAATTCCCAGGAATTAGCAGGGATGTTGCATTTATTTTCAAAGGAGGTTTTGGGAAGGTTTTTGAATCTGTAATGCATCGAATTTAATTAATTCATTTATTTGAATCTTACATCCATCCCACAACTTGGAGTAAAAATCTTTGCATTATGACCCATTGCAATGTACAGGCATGTGAATTTACAAGTATAATAGCTTGTAGAAAGAAGCTGTCCCTTAGCCTGTTGGTCCTCCCTTTCATGCTGCGGTACCAGACGGAAGCAGCTGAAGCAGCTTATGGTTGGGGTGACTGGTGTCCCTGATGATCTTCCAGGCCTCCTTTATGCACCTGCGGCTGTAAATGTCCTCAGTGGAGGGAGGTTCATGTCCAGAGATGCGCTGGGCTGTCCGCTCCACTCTCTGCAGTGCCCAGCGATCAAGGTTGGTGCAGTTCCTGCACCAGGCGGTGATACAGCCGGTCAGGATGCTCTCATTGGTGCCCCTGTAGAAGATAGAGGATTTGGGAACTCATGCCAAACTTCAGTCACCTGAGATGGAAGAGATGCTGTTGTACTTTTTTTTGCCTCAAAGCCTGTGTGTACAGTCCAGGTGAGATTTAGTCTATTTGATGTAGTCTATGTGGATTCGAGAAAGCAAGAGAAAATTCTACAGGACATTGACCAGAAAGGTAAAAGTACCAAAGAAAGTGGAAAATAGATATAGTTGCTCTGCTCTAATGCATTACTTCCCAGCTCCCCAGACTAAACTCTGTGCCACTGTGGCGTTCCACAGAGCTCAGTACAAGGTTTCCTGTTTTCTTTAAAATATTAGAGATTTGGACTTTGATGTAGAGGTCATCATTAATAAAACCAAATTTGGCAATGTGGTTGTGGCTTGGAAGTATCTCTAGGCACTGGAACATAGCCATGGTCTAGCTTGGGCGGTGGGGGATGCAGGGAAACAGAAGGAATTCAGTCTGGAAAAGTAGGAAGTGATGTCTTTGAACAGAGCAAATAGAATGCACAATAAGTGATAGAATACAATTTATGTGTAGAATAATAAAGGAGAATCTTGGATTACAAATGCTGAATACTGACGTTGCTAATGCTGGCAGCAACTGTGGAAGACATAAGGTACTGTTAGAGCATTTTCTGGATTTAGGGTGTACAGCAAAATATTAACTTCAGCAACTAACCTCAGCAACCGATTTTTAAACCTTTAAACCTAGAAAAAGATTGGTCAAGACAAATGTAGGCCCTTTACAGTCAGAAACAGGTGAATTGATCATAGGGAACAAAGACATGGCAGACCAATTGAATAACTACTTTGGTTCTGTCTTCACTAAGGAGGGCATAAATAATCTTCTGGAAATAGTAAGGGACTGAGGGTCTAGTGAGATGGAGGAACTGAGGGAAATACACGTTAGTAGGGAAGTGGTGTTGGGTAAATTGATGGGATTAAAGGCAGATAAATCCCCAGGGCCAGATGGTCTGCATCCCAGAGTGCTTAAGGAAGTAGCCCAAGAAATAGTGGATGCATTAGTGATAATTTTTCAAAACTCCTTAGATTCTGGATTAGTTCCTGAGGATTGGAGGGTGGCTAATGTAACCCCACTTTTTAAAAAAGGAGGGAGAGAGAAACCGGGGAATTATAGACATCGGTGGTGGGGAAAATGCTAGAGTTGGTGATCAAAGCTGTGATAACAGCACATTTGGAAAGAGGTGAAATCATCGGACAAAGTCAACATGGATTTGTTCATCATGTCTGATGAATCTTATAGAATTTTTTGAAGATGTAACTAGTAGAGTGGATAGGGGAGAGCCAGTGGATGTGGTATATTTAGATTTTCAAAAGGCTTTTGACAAGGTCCCACACAGGAGATTAGTGTGCAAACTTAAAGCACACCGTATTGGGGTATGGTATTGATGTGGATAGAGAATTGGTTGGCAGACAGGAAGCAAAGAGTGGGAGTAAACAGGACCTTTTCAGAATGGCAGGCAGTGACTAGTGGGGTACCGCAAGGCTCAGTGCTGGGACCCCAGTTGTTTACAATATATATTAACGATTTAGATGAGGGAATTAAATGCAGCATCTCCAAGTTTGCAGATGACATGAAGCTGGGTGGCGGTGTTAGCTGTGAGGAGGATGCTAAGAGGATGCAGGGTGACTTGGATAGGTTAGGTGAGTGGGCAAATTCATGGCAGATGCAATTTAATGTGGATAAATGTGAGGTTATCCACTTTGGTTGCAAGAACAGGAAAAGAGATTATGATCTGAATGGTGGCCGATTAGGAAAAGGGGAGGTGCAATGAGACCTGGGTGTCATTGTACACCAGTCACTGAAGGTGGGCATGCAGGTACAGCAGGTGGTGAAAAAGGCAAATGGTATGTTGGCATTCATAGCAGAAGGATTTGAGTACAGGAGCAGGGAGGTTCTACTGCAGTTGTACAAGGCCTTGGTGAGACCGCACCTAGTGTGCAGTTTTGGTCCCCTAATCTGAGGAAAGACATTCTTGCCATAGAGGGAGTACAGAGAAGGTTCACCAGATTGATTCCTGGGATGGCTGGACTTTCATATGAAGAAAGACTGGATCGACTAGGCTTATACTCACTGGAATTTAGAAGATTGAGGGGGGATCTTATTGAAACGTATAAAATTCTAAAGGGATTGGACAGACTAGATGCAGGAAGATTGTTTCCGATGTTGGGGAAATCCAGACGAGGGGTCACAGTTTAAGGATAAAGGGGAAGCCTTTTAGGACCGAGATGAGGAAAAACTTCTTCACACAGAGTGATGAATCTGTGAAATTCTCTGCCACAGGAAACAGTTGAGGCCGGTTCATTGGCTATATTTAAGAGGAAGTTAGATATGGCCCTTGTGGATAAAGGGATCAGGGAGTATGGAGAGAAAGTAGGTACAGGGTTCTGAGTTGGATGATCAGCCATGATCATACTGAATGGTGGTGCAGGCTCAAAGGGCCAAATGGCCTACTCCTGCACCTATTTTCTATGTTTCTATGAAAATGGGCTGTGGATTAAATTTAAAATGCAGCTCTGGACAATAGGTTCCTAGAAGTAGTGAATAAGGAGGTATGAGATTTAAATGTAATTCAAAGGAAACATTCTTGATACATTGTAAATATAGAATTACCCTTTGATCTTCGGCATATAAAATGAGTGGAAGGATGAGATTGGTCTATCGGAACAAAGATTGATTTAACCAAGAGTTAAGAGTTTTGCAAGAGTTAACCAAGATGTGTAGGATAATGAGAAGCCTTGACATGTTGGCCAAGAAAAATGCACTTCCCTTGATATAGTGGTCAAGGGAACCAAGACCATGAATTTATGTTCACGAGTAGAAAACAAATCCTCCCTCCTGGGAGAAGTGCATTCTGAAATTCAATGCACGGTCAAAGCAAAACCTATAATATATTTGTAAAATACATGAACAAGGCTACAAACCAAGACCTAGGAAATGGGACTAAACTAAATATTTCGACTTAAGTTAAGCACAGACAGCACGTGCCATAAATTTGACTGCCATAAATGGCTTCATTTTCTTTTTAAAATTGCCTAGTGAAAATAATCAGCAAGTTGCACACAACCATGAAACAATAGAAATGTTAATGTAATTTCCACACTGTTAATAGCTTCTCTAGATTACACTTATGATGCCATGCTGTAACCTAAATTTATTACCTTTGCTTTACCTGACTGTACCCAGAGGAATTTGCAATTTTGCCTGTTTATTGCCGTTGATTGCAGCAAAGATTTTATTGTACCTTTGACAAGGATCTTTTTAATTGCCTAATTGTTTTACAATTGTCAGATTCAGAATGCAGCATGAAAGAATCATACAAGTATAGATTGCACAATCAGTTCTGCTGCTTCCAAAGATTTGTCATCTAAAGAGGTTTCTTGTGAGAAGGAACTCCTCTGCCTAGTGAGTGCTGCAAACCACTGATTACAAATCCCTTGACCTCATTCTCTAACTAACGAGACTGATAGATTGCCTGTTTTCTAATACGAACGCTGCCAAGGTGATACTCTGTCCGTAGTTCTCCTCATGCAACATTATCTTATTGTACTTAATCAGCTTTTACATCTATTTTCTCATTTGTAGCCAATTATACAAAAATACAGAAACAAAGAGTTTAAAAGCAATGAAGCATCGACTGGCAGAGAAGAACTTGGCCTATGGTTCATTGCCAACTTTCATGGCAATACTAAAATATATGAATCTTATATCCCAAAACCCCTCATCCCTTGACTTACTGTATTACAATTCAAATATCTTACATTCCAAGGACACACATTACTCATTCATAATGTAGGCAGAATTCCAATGCAGCTTCTTTTAAATATTATCCATGCAATGCAATTCTACTACAGAATGCTGGTGTCTGGATATAAATTAAACATGAACACTGCTTTTTGGTCAATTCTGTATTCACTGAACATTGGTGACCAGATATAGGTCGATTATTAACTGTAATCTACCTGAATGCAGACTGATTGCTTACCGAACCCTCGTTGGACAGGTACTGAGACTTGATTGTTAATTACATTCAATGAATGCCAGTAGGCAAATATAGACTGGCTGCTTCCTAAGCCCTCACCAAAGAACAGTGACTGAATCCAAACTGTGATCCTGGTGATTCCTCCTGACTAAATAAAGCTTGCTTGTGAACTATACTTCCAGTAAGTGCTGATTAACAGACAGAGACTGGTAATTAACTGCACTCTTAACACAGCTTGATAGCTGGATAAATACTGATTATTAACTGTGCGCATTAGCTGGTAGCTGAATACAGACAATTCACAATACTGGGATTCAACAGGAAGCAAAAAAGAAAATCATGCTTTGCAAACACGCTTCCTTTACTGTTCTTCACATTCTTGTAAATCCTTAAAAGTTCTGTTTCCCAAACACTCAAGTGATTTATGGTAGATATTAAAATAACTGAATTTTCTTTTTTTAAAAAAATATTTATTTATTAAATTTTAGAAATTACAAAGAATAAATGTGATGATAAAATAGTGAGAAAAATAATATTAACCCTCCCCCCCTTAACCCTTATCTAAAGAAAGAAAAAAGGAAAGAGAAAGATTGCTTGGATATCGGAGGATCCCCACATGCTCCATGGAGTTCAAAATAATTTTGATATTTTTTTACTTTCCCCAATTACTTTATAATTTTATCTTCAAAGGACCTCTGTATTTAATCCTATCTTTTGTAAGTATGGGAACCAAATTTTCAAAAATATATCATATTCATTTCTTAAATTATACGTAATTTTTTCGTGGAATACAACTATGTATTTCATTATCCCAATGATCCATAGTTAAATATAAATCAAATTTCCAAGTAACTGCGATAACTTTTTTGGCTACTGCCAATGCAATTTTTATAAATTTTTTCTGATACTTATTCAATTTAAGTTTCGGTATTATCCCTTCAATGTCTCCTAATAAAAATAATAGTGGACTATGTGGGAGTTGTACTCCAGTAATTTGTTCCAATAAAGGTCTTAAATTTATCCAAAATGGTTGAATTTTAAAACAAGACCAAGTGGAATGTAAAAAAGTACCAATTTCTTGATTACATCAAAAACATTGATCAGACATATTTGAATTTAATCTATTTATTTTCTGTGGTGTTATATATAATTGATGTAAAAAATTATATTGTATTAATCTGTCGAACATTTATTGTATTTCTCATACTATCAGAACACAACCTTGACCAATTTTTTCCATCAATTTTAACATTCAAATCAGATTCCCATTTTTGTCTTGATTTATGAATTCCTGATTTAATTGTCTGATTTTGAATCAAATTATACATACAAGATGTAAATTTTTTAATTTTTCCTTTCTGAATTAATATTTCAATAACTGAATTTTCTGATATTCTGAGGGAATGGCATGCTACACAAAAAGTTACTATTCAGGGCCTGTAAAATTGTTTCTTGGTAATCATGATTTACAAAGCTATTAAAGACTGAGTTACATTTCATTCAATCAACTTTAATATTTGTAAAGGTTACTGAAGTTAGATTAATGCATACAAGTTGAAGTTCACCTCAAATTACTGAATTTACATCATGTCTGTCTATCAAGACTTCAAAACACTATAGAATAAGAGATCATGGAGTAAAACTTCTAAACATGTTTAACTGTGTGTATGCAGATGCCAGGCATTATGGCCAAATTTACAGAGGAATAATTGTGTCTGCTTTTAGCCACTTCTGCATCTCATGGCCAAAGTGCTTTTCTGTTGGTCATACTGGGATGCAGGGCAGGCCTCAGAGGTGGGCAGATGTGCCTAGGAATCCCATGGAGGGTGGGAAGATGGATCCACACCCACAGATTGTTTGGTCAGCACTTCAAAAAAAAACATGGCTGTAGGCAAGATCTTCCAAATCAGTGGTGACCATTGTACAGGCAGAACTGCAGCCACCTACCCATGCCTGGATTGCTCTGGCTACACTGGTAAAAGTCACAGTCACCCAGAACTTCACGGCCAAAGGATTGTTCCCAGAGGTGTAAACTGTTTGCTTCTCCCTGCAACCTTTGTGGGGTTACCAATGCCCTTTGTTCAAGATATGCAAGTGGTCTGAAAATTCGGGAATGGATGGACTTCAGTAATGTGATGCTTCAAGCACCCATTCAGAACATGACTCACAAGATCAATAGGCCATAATGTTCAGGAGCAGAATTAGGCTAATCCATTTCCCTCTCAGCCCCAATCTCCTGGCTTCACCCCATATCCCTTCACGTCCTGACTAATCAAAAATCTATCATCCTCTGCCTTAAGTATTCCCAATGACTTGGCCTCCACAGCTGCCTATGGCAATAAATTCCACAGATCCTCCACTCTCAAGCTAAAGAAATTTCACCTCATCTCCCTTCCAAATAGATTTCCCTCTATTCTGAGGCTGTGTCCTCTGGTCTTAGACCTGCCCCCCCCCCCCCCCCCGCCATAGGAAACACCCTCTCCATATCTACTCTATCAAGGCCTTTCAATATTTGATAGGTTTCAATGAGACTGTGCCCCGCCCCATTCTTCTGAATTCCAGGCCCAGAACTTTCAAATGTTCCTCATCCCAGAACCATTTTCATGAACCTCCTTTGAACCCTCTCCACTGTCAGCATATCCTTTCTTAGATAAGGGACCCAAAACTGCTCACAGTACTCCAAGTGAGCCCTCACTAGTGCTTTCTAAATTCTCAGCATTACATCCTTGCTTTTATATTCTACTCCTCTCGGAATGAATTACATTTGCCTTCCTCACCACCGACTCAACTTGCAAATTAACCTTTAGGAAATTCTACACAAGGACTCCCAAGTCCCTTTGCACCTCAGATTTTTGAATTTTCTCTCCATTTAGAAAGAAGTCTATGCTTTTATTTCTGCTACCAATGTGCATGACCATACATTTCCTGACACTGTATTCCATCTGCCACTTCTTTGTCCATTCTCCTAATCTGACTAAGTCCTGTAGCCTCTCTGCTTTCTTAAAACTACCTACCCCTTCATCCATCTTTGCATTGCCCTCAAATTTGGCCATAAAATCATCAATTCCATCATCCAAATCATTGACACATAACATAAAATGAAGTGGTCACAACACAGACTGCTGCGGAACACCAAGGGTCACCAGCAGCCAACCAAAAAAGACTGTCTTTATTCCCACTCTTTGCCCCCTGCCAATCTGCCAATGCTCGATCCATGCTTTCCTACAACACCATGGGCTCTTAACTTGTAAAGCAGCCTCATTTGTGGCACCTTGTCAAAGGGTTTCTGAAAATCCAAGTTCACAAAGTCTACCAATTCTCCTTTGTCTATCCTGCTTGATATTTCTTCGAAGAATTCCAACAGATTTGTTAGGCAAGATTTTCCCTCAGGGAAACCATGCTGACTATGGCCTAATCACAAATATGAGAAAATCTACAGGAGCTGGAAATCCAAGCAACACACATTCAATACTGGAGGAAATCAGCAGACCAGGCAGTATCTATAGAAAACAGTATAGTTGATGTTTTGGGCCAAGACCCTTCATCAGGACTGGAGGAAAAAGAAGATGATGAGTCAGAGTAAGAAGATTGGGGGGGGGGAGGAAGAAGCACAAGGTGATAGGCAAAACTGGGAGTGGGGCAGGGGTGAAGTAAAGAGCTGGAAGGTTGATTAGTGACAGAGATACAGGACTGGAGAAAGGGGAAATCTAATAGGAGAGGACAGAAGTCCACAGAAGCAAGAGAAGGGGAAGGAGCACCAGAGGAAGGTGATGAGTGGGTTAGGAGACAAGGTGAGAGAGGGAAAAGGGGATGGGGAATGGTGAAGGTGGGGGGGGGCATGACCGGATGTTCAAGAAATTGATGTTCATGCCATCAAGTGCGAGGCTACCCAGATGGAATATAAGGTGTTGCTCCTCCAACTTGAATGTGTAGAGGAGGCCATGGATTGACATGTCAGAAAAGGAATGGGAAGTGGAATTCAACTGGGTAGTTACTGGGAGATCCCATTTCTTCTGGTGGACTCTTTCTGGTAGATGCTCAGCGAAGCATCAGGTCTCACCAATATACAGGAGGCCACACCGGGAGCACTGAATACAGTACATGTCCCCAAAAAACTCACAGGTGAAGTTTCACCTCACCTAGAAGGACTGTTTGGGGCCCTGAATGGTAGCAAGGGAGGAGGTGTAGGGGCAGGTGTAGCACTTGTTCCTCTTGCAAGGATAAGTGACAGGAGGGAAATCGGTAGGGAGTGACAAATGGACAAGGGAATCATATAGGGAGCGAACCCCGAAGAAAGCAGAGAAAGATGTGCTTGGTAGTGGGATTCTGTTGGAGATGGCAGAAGTTAGAGAATTATGTGCCGGACATGGAGGCTGCTGGGGTGGTAGGTGAGGACAATAGGAACCCTATCCCTGGTAGGGTGATGGTAGGGTGGTGGCAGGATGGGGTGAGGGCAGACGTTCGTGAAATGGAAGAGATACTGTTGAGGGCAGTGTTGATGGTGGAGGAAGGGAAGCCCCTTTCTCGGAAGAAACAGGACAACTCTATCATTCTGGAATGAAAAGCCTCATCCTAAGAGCAGATACGGTGGAAACAGAGGAATTGAGAGAAGGGGTGGCATCTTTACATGTAACAGGTTGGGAAGAGCTATGCCTGCCTTTTTGTCAGCTACATGGAACAGTCTATGTTCCAACCCTAAACTGGAATCACTCCCTAACTTTTCCTAAGCTACATTGACGACTGCATTTCTTTCCGACACCTCCCTCCCCTCTCTCGATCTTTCTGTCTCTAACTCCAGAGGCAGATTATCTACTGTAGTCTATTCTAAACCCACTGACTCTCACAGCTATCTAGACTACCTTTTCTCAACTTGCTACTTGTAAAAACACCATCCTTCCTCTCTCAATTCCTGTCTCCTCCACATCTGCTCTCAGGTTGAGGCTTTTCATTCCAGAACTAAAGGGTTGTCCTCCTCCTTCAAAAGAAGGGGCTTCCCTTCACCATCAATGCTGCCCTCAAGCCGCATCTCTTCCATTTCACGCACGTCTGCCCTCACCTGATCCTCCCGTCACCCTATCAGGGATAGGGTTCCTTTTATCCTCACTTATCACTCCACCAGCTTCCACATAATTCTCTGTAACTTCCACCATCTTCAACGAGATCCCACCACCAAGTATTTCTTTCCCTCCCCTCCCACTTTCTACAGGGATCACTCCCTACGCAACCCCCTTGTCCATTCATCCCTTCCCACTGATCTCTCTCCTGTCACTTATCCATGCAAGCAGAACAAGTGCGATACCTGCCTCTACGCCTCCTCCCTCACTACCACTCAGGGCTCCAAACAGTCCTTCCAGGTGAGGCAACATTTCACCTGCGAGTCTGTTGGGGTCATGTACAGTGTTGCCTCCTGTATATCGATGTGATCTGACACAGTTTGAGAGACTCCTTTGCTGAGCACCTATACTCCGTCTTCCAGAAAAATCAGGATCTCCCAGCAGCCATTTTAATTCTACTTACCATTCTCATTCTGACATGTCAGTCCATGGCCTCCTCTACTGTTGCGATGAGGCCACACTCAGTTTGGAGGAACAACATCTTATATTCTGATATTCTATCTGGGTAGCCTCCCACTTGGTGGCATGAACAATGATCTCTCAAACTTCTGGTAATACTCCTCACCCCTCACCATTCTGCATTCCCAATTCCCTCTCTTACCTAATCTCCTTAGTTGCTCATCACCTCCCTCTGTTGCTCCTTCCCCTTTTCGTTCTTCCATGGCCTTCTGTCCTCTCCCATCAGATTTCCCCTTCTCCAGCCATTTATCTCTTTCCTGGTTTCACCTATCATCTTGTGTTCCTCCCCTCCCCCACCTTCTTACTGTGACTCTTCATCTTTCTCTTCTCCAGTCCTGATGAAGGGTCTCGGCCTGAAACATCAACTGTATTCTATTCCATTGATACTGCCTGGCCTGCTGAGTTCCTCCAGCACTGTGCATGTGCTGACTGTGGCCTATTTTATGATGTTGTCTCCAAGTATCCCAAAACCATATCCCTAACAATCACCTGCAACAATCTTCCCAACCACTGAGGTCAGATAAACTGGCCTATATTTTCCTTTCTTCTGCCTCTCTTCCTTCTTGAAGAGTGGAATGACATTTGCAGTTTTCCATTTCTCCAGAACCATGCCAGAATCTTGAAAAATCATTACTAATGGCTCCACGATCTCTTCAGAACCCTAGGGTGTAGGCCACCTGGTCCAGATGACTTATCTATTTGAGACCTTTCAGTTTCCTAAGAACCTTCTCACTAGTGATGGCAACTTCACAATCTTCTGCCCTCTGATACTCTCAAACTTCTGACATACTGATGGTGCCTTCCACAGTGAATACTGATGTGAAATACTTATTTATTTCATCTGCTATTTCCTTGTCTCCCATTACTACTTCTCCAGCATCATTTACCAGCAGTCTAGTATCTACTCTCGCCTTTCTTTTACATTTTATGTATCTGAAGAAACTTTTTGTATTACCTTTAATATTATTGGCTAGCTTTTCCTTCTTAATGACAGTCAACCAGTTAGACCATAAGACCATAAGACATACGAGCAGAATTGGGACATCTGGGCCATTGAGTCTATTCTGTCATTCAATCATGGCTGATCCTTTTTTCTCCTCCTCAACCCCAGTTCCCGGCCTCCTCCCTATAACCTTTGATGCCATGTCCAATCAAAAACTTATCAATCTCTGCCTTAAATACACCCAACAACCTGGCCTCCACAGATGCATGTCGCAACAAATTCCATAAATTCACTACCTTTTGGCTAAAGAAATTTCTCCACACCTGTTTTGAAAGGGTGCCCCCCTATCCTAAGGCTGTGCCCTCTTGTCCTAGACTCTCTCACCATGGGAAACATCCTTTCCACATCTACTCTGTCTAGGCCCTTCAACATTTGAAAGGTTTCAATGAGATTCTTTCCCCTCCCCCCCCCCAATCCTTTCGAATTCCAGTGAGTACAGACCCAGAGCCATCAAACTGTCCTCATTTGATAACCCTTTCAGTCCTGGAATCATCCTTGTGAATCTCCTCTGGACCCTCAGACGCCAGCACATCTTTTCTAAGATGAGGGGCCCAGAACTGCTCACAATACTCAAGGTGAGGCCTCACCAGTGCCTTATAAAGCTTCAACATCACATTCTTGCTCTTGTATTCTAGATCTCTTGAAATGAATGCTAACCTGGCATTTGCCTTCCTCACTACTGACTCAACCTACAAATTAACCTTTAGGGTGTTCTGCACAAGAATTCCCAAATCCCTTTGCATCTCAGATTTTTGGATTTTCTCCCCATTAGAAAATAGTCTGCACATGTGTTTCTACTACTAAAGTGTATGACTTGCATTTTCCAACATTGTATTTCATTTGCCACTTTCTTGCCCATTCTCCTAATCTGTATCTCCTTCTGTATACTACCAATTTCCTTAACAGTACCTGCCCCTCCACCAATCTTCATGTCATTTGCAAATGTGGCAACAAAGTCATCTATTTATCAAGAGGGGCCGGATGGACCCAAACGCAGGATGCAGGCACTGAAGTATTAGGGGGAGGACAGGATGGGGATGCCATGGCACTTAAGGGTAGCTGGGGTTCAGGCAGATAGAGTTCAGGCAGGCGGAGCGGAGAGGCTCCCGAGGTTCAGGCAGGCAGGTCGACAGGTCCCCGGGTTCAGGCAGGCTAGCGGAGAGCCCTCTCTGGGTGGGCTGCATGTATCCCGGGTAGGCGCGCCTCCCAGGTGGAAACACTGGAGGCCTGGGCACGACATGGACCCCTAGGCGGGTGCGGGCACTATCCCAGGGTTTGGGCGGAAGAGAAGGAGGTGGCAGAACCTCCGCCGGGTCACAGCCCATCAGCCGGAGCCGCCCGACGGAGGCAAGGGATAGGAACAGGCAGAACCCCCGCCGGTCCACGGCCCATCAGCCAGAGCCGCCCGACGGAGGCAAGGGATAGGAACAGGCAGAAGCACTGCCGAGCCATGGCAGGTCGGCCAAACATACCCGACAGAGGCAAGGGATAGGAAGGGGCATAGGTCCAGGTTGACCAACATAAAAGCCATGACAACGGGAAATTCGGAAATGGCCAGCAGACACCGCGACTGCGCAAGAAACAAAACCGAGCGGAGAAGTGGGACCAGCGCATGGGAAGAAAGGTGGGGGAGCGGACCAACCTGGCAGTACTGGTACGGACAGAGAAGCACAATGAAGAATAAGTCTGAGCCCGGGCGGAATCACAGAATGTAGAGACGAGTTCGAAGCCGGCGGAGAAACAGGAAACAGAACAAAACGACCACCTGTCTGGTCCCAGTCCCAAGGTCCCTTATAAACACTTGCAGCTCAATGAGTTACAGGTGTTTCTCCTTGAACCAGGAGGGTCCTAACTAGATCACGGGTGACAGGTGGGACAACTGCAGGACCCGGAGTCCGGAGCCCCCAGACCAGATCAAAACCCGGAACGCAGTTCCGGATCGGACCCTGACACTATTCCATCATCTAAATCATTTATATACAGCATAAAAAGAAGTGGTCCCAACACCAACCCTTGCAGAACACCACTAGTCACTGGCAGCCAACCTGAAAAAGATCCTTTTATTTCACTCACTGCCTCCTACCAATCAGCCAATGCTCTAACCATACCAGTAACTTTCCTGTAATACCATGGGCCCTTAACTTGGTAAGCAGCCTCATGTGTGGCACCTTGTCAAAGGCCTGCTGAAAGTCCAAATATACAACATCCACTACATCCCCTTTATCTATCCTACTTGTAATCTCTTCAAAAAATTCCAACAGGGTCGTCAGGCAGGAAATTCCCTGAAAGAAGCCATACTGACTTTAAAGAAACCATCTTGTCCTGTATCACCAAGTACTCCATCACTTAATACTTAACGATTGACTCTAACATCTTTCCAACCACTGAGGTCAGGTTAACTGGTCTATACGAGGAAATCTGCAGATGCTGGGAATTCAAGCAACACACACAAAATGCAGTTGGAACACACCAGGCCAGGCAGCATCTATAAGGAGAAGTGCTGTCGACCTTTCGGGCTGAGACCCTTCGTTAGGACAGTACTGACGAAGGGTCTCGGCCCGAAACATCGACAGTGCTTCTCCCTATAGATGCTGCCTGGCCTGTTGCGTTCCACTAGCATTTTGTGTGTGTAACTGCTCTATAATTTTCTTTCAGCTGCCTTCCTCCTTTCTTAAAGAGTGGAGTGACATTTGCAACTTTCCAGTCCTCTGGCACCATGTCAGAGTCCAAATTTTTATTTTTATTTTTGAAAGATAATTTCTAATGCTACCACAATCTCTAACGCTACCTTTTTCAGAACCCTAGCGTGCAGTTCATCTGGTCTGGGGGACTTATATACCTTCAGGTCTTTCAGCTTTTTGAGCACCTTCTCTCTTGTAATAGTAACTGCATCCACTTCACTTCCTTCACACACTACAACATCAGGCACACTGCTAATGTCTTCCACAGTGAACATCAGGCATACTGCTAGTGTGTTCCACAGTTACCTGCCTCCTACAACCTAGGGGTGACTACTTCCTTGTAGCTCCTATCTATCCCTTCCTCAGCCTCCTGAATGAGTTGAAGTTTCATTGAGCTGCATCTCCAGTTCCTTACACGTTCTCCGAGGAGCTTCAGCTCAGTGCAGATGTGGTTATCTCAGAAGCTGGAGGTCTCCCAAGATTCCCACATCTCACACAAAGAACAAAACATTGCCACAGGAGCTATTCTCACTGCACAGACTGTGCCCTAATAGACATGGAATGAGAAATAAAGAGGGAAAAAGAAACTTACCGCATACTTACCCTACCCAAGCCTGATGAGCCAAAGCCACTCCAACATGGGGTCAGTCACACAATTGCCGCTCCGCTTTACCCCACCTTATTTTTCATTGCCCTAATGAGTTCCGTTCACTGATTGGGTGCAGTCCAAATCCCTGAATATCCAGATTGTGGTCGACCATGGCTACTGACATGGCTTTTATTCTTAAGCAGTGAATTGACTGCCAGGTCCTGTCTACACATGCTCTTCATCCAGGCTTAGAGGTAATGTGTGGAGAGAACAGAATGGAAACTCACCTCCTGAGATTGGTATTCCATTTCTGGGACCCTTTGAGAGGTTATTATGGGATTCCTAGGGGCACCTAGCTTGGTTTCACTTCACTTACTTCTCATAGCCGCGTCCAGACTTCAAATGGCAATCAGCTGACCATCACAAGTCACAAGGTGACCATTCCTCAAGTTGCTGGACAGCATTGTCAGAGCTATGGGAAAGGAAGATTCCCTTGCTTAAAACAAAAGCAGTCACAGGTTTTGAATTAATTAGAGGCACTAACAAGAATTCTTCACCAACACACCCCAAATAATGTTTAAGTCCAATTAAATGTTTTCAGTAAGAATCCTTAAAGACAAGTCCAACAATTAAAATTTTCACATCTGGGAAGGGAATATTACACTCATAAGTTCCAGCCTTTGTAAAGATGAAGTCTAAAGACATTTAATGTATGATCCTCTCAGCTAAATAACAAGGAATTCAATGTCATTGTAGTTAGCCAAAGTTGTAGAACACTGAGTTAGGAAGAATTTAATTTGAGGATCCAGAAAGCAAGGAGACAATGAAATTGCAGTGAACAACAGTGAGTGCCCGGAAGCCAAAGCAGTACCTCAGACTGAAGGAGAGCTGTCCAGGTATCTGGATGAATTGGAACAATGGCCATAATATCTTGGCTAGGGAAAAGCATTTAGAAGCTGCACGATGGCAGTGGAACATTGCTGGTAAAATGTGCGCAGTGACCTGTATTACACAGCTGTTGTTTGACCCTCTAGGCCCACACCAGTATAATCAATGAACTCCGACACGGTAGCAGTCTGCTACCTGATGGCCACGCTATCATTTATCATCTCTCTGTGCTTCCTGAACATCACCCGCTCTGGATGATGGCTTGTAGAACTTCAACTAAACTGGCTTGACTTGACTAAAGCATAGCTTTGGCTGGCTTCCATCAGTTGGCATAATTATCAATTGACATTTGAGTAGGGACCACTTCTATTCTGTCACGGTAATGTCCTGAGAGAGATTGGAGATGGACTCTGCCATCTTTCCTGACATCTCCCGCACCTTAAGATCAGGAACTTGGGTGCAGCAAGCTATCGTGCGTACATCAGCAACAGTTTTGGCATGTACACTGTTGTTTCACTGTTAAAGGCTTGACTGAGTCTACCAGGACTCATGATCCTCTCCCCCTGGAGAACAAGCACTCTGGCTTGACTATTTTTCTGAAACAACTGCAGCATGGTGATGTCGTCTGCCTCTCATATAAAATACACATATCTACTTTAGACCACTCGCCGAAAGGGTGTCAGAATCTGAGATGGTGCCAGGTACAAGAACACAGTCTTCCTCCACATCCTCCTCCTCCTCTGCGGAGAGCACTCCTAAATGGAGTGGATATTTTATATCCACTGTCATGATAAAAACAAAGTGACATGATCATGGCAGGACTCTTTGAGACAAAGTGATATTCTGATACAAATAACCACCATTTTCATTGCTATGAGGGAAGAGCTATAACGAAGGTCTTGTTATATATCTGGGCAAAGACGAAAGATTTCCTCCCCTGAATGACATTAAGTAATCTAGACGAAGGGTCTCGGCCTGAAATGTCGACAGTGCTTCTCCCTGTAGGTGCTGCCTGGCCTGCGGCGTTCCACCAGCATTTTGTGTGTGTAGCTAAAACCCAATTACTTTCATATAACTATAGCCTACCAAGAGAAATTGAAAGTAAATATCCCTCGGCATGGCACACAGAGTCTTTCAAATATTTGGGCATCGTTATGCCAAAAGATTTGGCAAAATTATCAGAATGCAATTATCAGCCTATATATTAAAAAATTAAGGAAGATCTAACAAGATGGAACCTAATTCCTTTTTTTAGTCTCAGTTCAAGGATTGAATCTATTAAAAGAAATATACTGCCCAGACTATTACATCTCTTTCAGACCCTACCAGTAGAGATTAATCAAAATCAATTCAACGAATGGAACAAAATGTTATCAAGATAAATTTGGCAAGGTAAAAGGCCTAGAGTTCATCTCAAAACTTTGCAATTAGCCAAGGAAAAGGGGGGGGATGGGGCCCACCTTCTCTTACAGATTATTATTTTGCAGCACAGTTGAGAGCTGTGATATGTTGGTGCAACCCATCATATGATGCTCAATGGAAAAACATTGAGGAGCGGGTACTTCCCATCCCCATACAAGCAATTTTGGCTGACAACAACCTACAAAGGTACATAAATACTTTTGATAACCCATGGGTGAAATGGACTCATAAAATATGGAAAACTATTATAAAAAATATAAACTAAAGGGAGATATTGCAATTCTTAAATGGTGTGCATATGAGTCAGATTTTACACCAAACAAACTGGATGCTAGATTCAAGGACTGCACAGCTAAAGGAATAACAGTTCTTTGCAATATAATGAAAGAAGGAACACTGTTCAGTTTTGAAATGCTTAAAGAGAAACAGTTATTAGAAAAACAAGACTTTTATCAGTATTTACAGATGCAACAATATGTTAATAGGATGGTTAAAAATGTAACCAAAGCAAGAACCTGTTTGATAGAGCTATTTAGAAAAGCATATAATTCAGTTAATGGTAGTAGAATCACTTCAAGTGTGTATAAGGGTTTGTCAAATCTTAAAACACACTCGGCTTCATATATTAAAACAAAATAGGAGAAGGAAGGAGGGATAATTATATCTGAGGAAGAATGGGCAATAATATGGAGGTATCTCCGGGTCCTGACAGGATATTCCCCAGGACCTTGAGGGAAGTTTGTGTAGAAATAGCAGGAGCTCTGACGGAGATCTTTAATATGTCATTAGAAACAGGGATTGTGCCGGAGGATTGGCTTATTGCTCATGTGGTTCCATTGTTTAAAAAGGGTTCTAGAAGGAAGCCTAGCAATTATAGACCTGTCAGTTTGACATCAGTGGTGGGTAAATTAATGGAAAGTATTCTTAGAGATAGTATTTATAATTATCTGGATAGACGGGATCTGATTAGAAGTAGCCAGCATGGATTTGTGCGTGGAAGGTCATGTTTGACAAACCTTATTGAATTTTTTGAAGAAGTTACGAGGAATGTTGACGAGGGTAAGGCAGTGGATGTAGTCTATATGGACTTCAGCAAAGCCTTTGACAAAGTTCCACATGGAAGGTTAGTTAAGAAGGTTCGGTCGTTAGGTATTAATGCTGGAGTAATAAAATGGATTCAACAGTGGCTAGATGGGAGATGCCAGAGAGTAGTGGTGGATAATTGTTTATCGGGATGGAGGCCGGTGACTAGCGGGGTGCCTCAGGGATCTGTTTTGGGCCCAATGTTGTTTGTAATATACATAAATGATCTGGATGATGGGGTGGTAAATTGGATTAGTAAGTATGCCGATGATACTAAGGTAGGAGGTGTTGTGAATAATGAGGTGGATTTTCAAAGCTTGCAGGGAGATTTATGCCGGTTAGAAGAATGGGCTGAACGTTGGCAGATGGAGTTTAATGCTGAGAAGTGTGAGGTTCTACATTTTGGCAGGAATAATCCAAATAGAACATACAGAGTAAATGGTAGGGCATTGAGGAATGCAGAGGAACAGAGAGATTTAGGAATAACTGTGCATAGTTCCCTGAAAGTGGAGTCTCATGTAGATAGGGTGGTGAAGAGGGCTTTTGGAACGCTGGCCTTTATAAATCAAAGCATTGAGTACAGAAGTTGGGATGTAATGCTAAAGTTGTACAAGGCATTGGTAAAGCCAAATTTGGAATATTGTGTGCAGTTCTGGTCACCGAATTATAGGAAAGATATCAATAAATTAGAGAGAGTGCAGAGATGATTTACTAGGATGTTACCTGGGTTTCAGCAATTAAGTTACAGAGAAAGGTTGAACAAGTTAGGTCTCTATTCATTGGAGCGTAGAAGGTTGAGGGGGGATTTGATCGAGGTATTTAAAATTTTGAGAGGGATAGATAGAGTTGACGTGAACAGGCTGTTTCCATTGAGAGTAGGGGAGATTCAAACTAGAGGACATGATTTGAGAGTTAGGGGGCAGAAGTTTAAGGGAAACACGAGGGGGTATTTCTTTACTCAAAGAGTGTTAGCTGTGTGGAATGAGCTTCCTGTAGAAGTAGTAGAGGCCAGTTCAGTTGTGTCATTTAAGGTAAAATTAGATAGGTATATGGACAGGAAAGGAGTGGAGGGTTATGGGCTGAGTGCGGGTAGGTGGGACTAGGTGAGATTAAGGGTTCAGCACGGACTAGGAGGGCCAAGATGGCCTGTTTCCGTGCTGTGATTGTTATATGGTTATATGGTATCAATGGAAGTGTACCAGTTGACAGAAATGGAGGGAGTTCAGATGGAAAAACTTAATAAGATATTTTCTTACACCCTCTCAGCAATCCCATTATGATAGTAACCTCCCTGTTTGCTGGAGAAATTGTGGAAATCAAAATGCAAACTATTATCATATTTTCTGGAAATGTCCCATTATCGAAGACTATTGGAGTGGGATACACAATACCCGACAAGACATCTTTAAATGTGAAGTACCCTTAGAAAGTAAGACGATAAATTTTGGATATATACCTCAAGAATGGTTGAAAAGTGATAAATATTTAATGAATATTCTGTTGGTGGCTGGTAAAAAGACTCTTACTAGGAAATGGTTATCACAGGACAGCCCAACCTTAAATGTATGGATGGAAATTACAATGGGCATTTACAAAATGGAGAAGATAACAGCATCTGTTAATCATAAGTTGGAACAATTTGATTCATACTAGGAAAAATGGTTTGACTACATAACACCTCATAGGCCTGATTTTATCCTCACAAATCAATGAATATGTTGTAAAAAGATCACTCCCTGCTTGTACGTAGCTTTCTCCTTTTGCTTGTTCTTTCTTTCCTCTCTTTTTTATAAGTGTATACCTCAGATAAATATTATGTGATTTGTGGCATATATGACTATATGATATATATACACAATATCTGAAATACATCTTATGGAAATGTTTGATGATGAACTTCAATAAAAATTAAATTACAAAATAATTAAATCATAGCTTATAATATTGAAATGCCGACGATAAAAGCTATCTTCTCCTACTCTCTGTCGGGATTTGGAACTGGATAGGACTTCTTCAGTTGGCTGTTGACAACCAGGTGACAGAAGGCAAGGCAAGGAGAAACTTTGTATCTAATTGCTGAAATTATTTGGCCTTTTTGTGACAGTGTATGTTGAGGAAGGGGAAAAGCCATCATGGCACTAGCCTCCCCAGCATCAGGGACATCTTTAAAAAGTATTGTCTCAAAAAAGGTGTCATCCATCATTAAGGATGCTCATTACCCAGAACATGTCCTCTTCTCATTGCTACCATCAAGGAGGTGGTACAGGAACCTGAAGACACACACTCCATGTTTTTGGAACAGTGCCTTCCCCTCTACCATCAGACTTCTGAAAGACAAAGAACCCATGTAACACTACCTCACTTTCTTTAATTTTTACTCTTTTTGCATTGCTTATTTAATGTTTTATACATTGTTTATATATTATAATTTATAGCTTTTTTATTATGTATTTCAATGAATTACTGCTGCAAAATTTCACGACATATGCCAGCAATATTAAACCTCAATTCTGATTCTGAACTCAGTCACCTTGACCTTGTGGGGCCATGGAATTTCTTCCTACTCCATGGTGAATCACTCCAGGAACTTATCTCACCTGCCACCTCTTAGTTACTTCTCCTCTGGATGTGCTCCTGAAGCAAAGCACATGCTTCTCCCACTTGTCATCCAACCCTCATTCCAACCTCTTCGAATGACATACACCTTCAACAGTGGCTTTAAACCCTGACATTAACTAGTGGAGGAATCATTCAGCAGGGCATTGTATTGATCCACTAATGACTGTAACTCAGGCATTGACAAAATGAATACTCAAAATGCATTCTCATTCTCCTTCTAATGGAGTACCATGGCTCAGCTGCATTGGAATAAAAAGGCTTGAGTTCATCATGCAGCACAAATTTTGCATTCCTACTTAGAGTAGGCCATCCAACTTCCATGATGATCAGAGTCAGAGTCAGGTTTCTTATAACTGGCGTACAATCTATTGCAAAATTTGCAGCAGCAGTACAGTGCAACACAAAACAGACTACAAATTACAATAAGAAATACATGTACAATGTCCTGGGTATGTTACTCAAAATGGCCTCTTTGGTTTGTTACAAGTAGGAATGTTTCTTTGTCGGATAAGTGTTTCTCTAGCCGTTGTTTCACTTTAGAATGGCTGATATGGTAATTGTATTCATTTGTTAATCAATGGGGAATGTCATTGTGTCTTGTGATGCTGGGAACTTGGGGGAGGGGTTTTCGCGGGTTTTTTGGGAGAGGCCGAGGAAGACACTGAAGAAGGTGGACGTGTGCTGGACTGCTCGTAAGACCACCGGGGTGGTCCCAGGTGCGACGGCCGGATGGGTCGATTGGTTCGTTGATTGAGCTCCAACGAGTGCACTAAACAGACTGAACTTTGATAAGTGGCGCCTTTTGTTTTTTTTCCTTGGGTATATATATTGTATTGCTTACTACTCTTTTTAATTTTAGTAAACTCTTTAAAGTGTATTTCATAACGGTATTTGTTGTGGATTTGATACTGTTGGCGGGCTCGAGACGTAAACTCGATTCTCACAGCACCTGCGTGTACGGGAGGTGGGTTGGAGAGTGGCTGGATCCCTTTTTCCCCTAGACATATACCAGCCTGTTGGGTAAGTGTTACATTTGTACTCGCAATGAGGCTACAGGGTATTCACCCTATTATCTGATGTTTGGGCGGGAAGCGAGGTTGCCCATTGACGTGTGTTTTGGAGGTGGAGTGGGTGAATTTCCCGGGAAGTCCCATCTAAAGTACGTGTCCGACATGAAGAGGGAGTTACAGCGGGCGTACGAGTTGGCCGAGGCGGCGGCTACCAAACAAAATCAGCGGAATAAGATGCGGTATGATCGAAAGGTGAAGTTTGTACAATTATTACCGGGCGACCGGGTCCTTTTACGGAATTTGGGACTCCCTGGTAAGCACAAGTTGGCAGATCGATGGGCGGCCAGCCCCTATGTAATAGAGAGCCAGATGCCGAACCTGCCAGTTTACCGGGTGAAACCCGAGGATGGAAAAGGGCCTATCAAGGTACTCCATAGGAATCACCTGCTGCCACTGGGTCAAGCGGTGGATAAGGAGGATAAGGAGCCCGAGTGGGAGGTTACGCCCAGTACAAGGACTCTGCGAGGGAGCGGAGAACGGGAAGAGCCCGCTGCTGAAGAGCGGGGACGGGTCCCTCACTCGGGAATGGCTACCGATTCAGAGGAGGACGACTCAGATGAGTGGGTCCTGTTCCCATTCGCTAGTGCTCCAGTACCAGGAGAGGAGGCTCCTGGCCCTTCCCATACTGAATTGGGTGAGAGGAGGGAAGGTCTTGAGGGTCAGATGGAGAGGCAGCCTACATTGGTGGGAGAGAGGGTGGAATCTGAGCGTGAGCTGGAGAGATCTCGGGTGAGGGAGGACCCCTGTGAGGAAGGGGGTGCAGGTCTGTCAGGTAGACCTGGGGTGTCCGAGACAGTGGGTTCGCAGGTGACGAGGGAGCCCAGTGGGGCAGAAGGGGTATGGAGATCTCAGAGGATTAGGCGCCCCCCGGAGCGGTTGACATATGTGGTACCGGGAGAACCGAGTGTGATTTCTACTGCTCTGGGTAGTTATGTCATTGCCTTCTGCACCTGGGTTGGGTTTTGTGTGTTGCAAGAAGCTTTGGGGACCTCTAGTAATGCCATGAGGGCATGACATTTGCTGGTGGGGAGAGAATGTACAATGTCCTGGGTATGTTACTCAAAATGGCCTCTTTGGTTTGTTACAAGTAGGAATGTTTCTTTGTCGGATAAGTGTTTCTCTAGCCATTGTTTCACTTTAGAATGGCTGATATGGTAATTGTATTCATTTGTTAATCAATGGGGAATGTCATTGTGTCTTGTGATGCTGGGAACTTGGGGGAGGGGTTTTCGCGGGTTTTTTGGGAGAGGCCGAGGAAGACACTGAAGAAGGTGGACGTGTGCTGGACTGCTCGTAAGACCACCGGGGTGGTCCCAGGTGCGACGGCCGGATGGGTCGATTGGTTCGTTGATTGAGCTCCAACGAGTGCACTAAACAGACTGAACTTTGATAAGTGGCGCCTTTTGTTTTTTTCCTTGGGTATATATATTGTATTGCTTACTACTCTTTTTAATTTTAGTAAACTCTTTAAAGTGTATTTCATAACGGTATTTGTTGTGGATTTGATACTGTTGGCGGGCTCGAGGCGTAAACTCGATTCTCACAGCACCTGCGTGTACGGGAGGTGGGTTGGAGAGTGGCTGGATCCCTTTTTCCCCTAGACATATACCAGCCTGTTGGGTAAGTGTTACATACAAATAAAAATCATGTCATGCAAAAATAGTGAGGTTTCATTGGCCATTCAGAAATCTGATGGCAGAGGGGAAGACACTGTTCTTTAAATGCTGAGTGTGTTACTTCAGGCTCCTGTACCTCCTCCCTGATGGTAGTAACAAGAAGAAGGTATGACCTGGGTGGTGGAGGTCCTTAATGATGGACGCCCCCTTTTTGAGGCACCACCGTTTGAAGATGTCTTCAACGGTGAGGAGAAGGAGGAGAGTATACCCTTAGACCAGCTGATTAATAACTTGTTCAGTTAACAAAGTCTGATGGGTTTGATTTTTTTAAAAAGAATTCTATCTTGACTTAAAAACTGACAAGTATGCAAGTCTAGACTACATGATATTCAAGGTGTATATTGTGGCTTGTAGCTGGTAATCACTTACTGGCAGGACAAGTTAATGTGCTTTCAAGCATATTTTTATGAATATTCAGTTAGCTAGTTGTCATACTTATTGTGTGCTATTCTTCAATATAACTTATTTAAAAATGTAGTTCACAAAAAAATTAATTCAAATAAATGGTTCAAACAGTAATGCATGCAGAGATACTGAATATAGCAGGAACTATATGCTCAAGAGTGCTGATACTTGGACTATGAGGGGTCAGCTGCAGTCATTAACACTTTTGAAGTGCGCCAGGGGATTTGAGAGGGGTCAGAAGATAATGGTGTTCTGAACACATTCCTCCAGGTGGGTGCAGCACTTCAAGGAGCTATTAAACCTTTTCCTCAGTTAAGAAGACACTTGGGTACATTTGCTAGGAGCAGGTGCTCAGGCGTTTTTCAATTTTGCTTTGGAAGGTAAAATCGGTGTAGTTCCATTGCCCCCTCAAACATAACAGCCGTCATCACTCAGTTACAATGCAGATGCTATGTAACACAGTAACACTTAAACCGCACAGAGGGAACAATGAGGACAGTATGAGATCTCTTTTTTTTGCCCCATACCATACTTTTTATGTATTCATGACGATTTTGATTGTTAAACAAGTAATTTATTTTTAACTCAAAGCAGAAAAACTGCAACTTTGAAGACAATACTAAACCCGAGTTATTAATTCCAGTGAAACATTTCCCTTCCTTAAAAGAGAGCCTGGCTATTTATTTGTAGACCATTGCAAATATGTCACCGTTGTAGAGCAGTGGAGTTGCCTACTCTGACTACACCCTCATGTCACATGGTGCAAGGCTAGGGCCAGCAAATGGGCACAAGTCATACAAAATGTATGATTTGCTGTGTCTGCAAAAAGTATAATTACACATTGAGCTTTTGTTACCATAAATTATAGATAGCCTTGTTTAAACAAAGTGAGATTTTGTCTCTTTAGATCACCTTTGGATGGTGGTTTATTAGTCCTGCTGTAGTTATGCCTGGGTGTTCAACCTAATAGAGAAGCACTTCCATTAATTTATGCCACTTGTGCAGCAAGAATAACTCTAGATAATGAAATACTGTATGCTATTAAACAATTTTCACTCAATGGCTTTCAGTTAAGCTATTAATTAGTAACCGGCTAATGAAATGTATTTTCAAAACTAGAAAGTGTCAATCTAGAGCTATGTTTTGGCCACAGCACCACCCAAAATAATAAGTGACAGGTTCTCAAGCATCATTTTAAAAAATCTTTCTGTTTGAAAGGAAGAATTCACATAGAGTGACAACTAACCTCCACAGAATGCCCTTTGGCACAAGTCAGTGTTAGAAATGTGTCAGATCTCTCTCACACAAATAGAGAATAAAACAAGGAATGATTTTAAAAGTGGTACTATCTCACTTACAGGTCAGACATGATAACTTGCCATATACATTGTATTCAGCATATCAATCCTGCTGTCCAAACAGCATTTTTCATAACAAGACTTTCACTTGTGTAAAATATTTTCAGCCCTCTCTTGTGCTGGCCTTTCCGGGCCATGCATCAAATGTGTGGGTGAGTGACCTCCTCTCCGGCCTGAACTTTGAGGTCAGGTATTCAACGTTGGGTCACGCATTCCATTGATCTCTTTCTCCTGTACATGGGGAACCAACAGGGTGTGCCTCAGCACCTTGCTACTGTTGTGTTTGTTATTCTAAATATTGATTATCTCTTTGCAGGAGAGGTTCTTTGACTTTAATAAGTGATAATTAGGTCAAAAACTCCTATAGCACACATAAGATGTAGTGCGATATTAATATGAGAAGCCTCTCCAGACTCTGGATTGGGGACTGCCAAACGTTATGTGGATTTTCTGGTGTAGTCTGTTTTGTCATATGCTTTTGTGATATCATTCTGGAGGAACGTTGTCTCATTTTTTAACTGCATTGCATTTGTGGGTTCTAAATGACAATAAACTGAATCTGAATCTGATATGCAATTTCTCTGATCACTATCATTCTAATGGTTCATTTTAACATTTGAGGCAGAACCCTGGGTTCAGCAACTCACTAATTTTGTACAAATATCAGAGCTGTACTATGGGGAGGGGTTGGGGAGAAGAGAGACAATGAGCCCAAGCTAGTCCTTCAATTGGTGTGGGTTACCAGTCTGAAAACTGCACTGAGAACAAGAACTTCTCATGGAGTTACCAAGAATGTTTGTGGACATTTAAGAGAAAGGCAGCAGGATTTCAAACCATGTAGTATTTCAAAGTGTAGTGTGTAGACCTCCGTTAGTCTTGATAGGCAATGGATTTGTGCCTTGGAAAGTTTCCAGGGCGCAAGCCTGGGCAAGCCTTTTTTTTTGGAAGACTGGCAGTTGCCCAAGCTGCAAGTCTCCCCTCTCCATGCCACCAATGTTGTCCAAGGGAAGGGCATTAGGACCCATACAGCTTGGCACGGGTGACATCGCAGAGTATTGTGTGGTTAGGTGCCTTGCTCAAGGACACACACGCAGCCTCAGCCAAGGCTCGAACTAGCGACCACTTGGCCACGCGCCAACATGAAGTATTTCAATATCTAGACCCACATACAAAGTCATTAAATAGAAAAGGTTCTCAGGTAATTTTTTTTAAAACTGGAACTATTATCAAGGTAACAAAAGCATGTTTAACTGTGCAGAAATTAGTCATGCTGGTGGGACAGGTGCTGCCATTCCTACCCACATTACCGTGTCTCACCTAGGAGGTTGTTAAAGTTGGCTCATTTTTATTCCCATATAAATCCTATATGTGACAGATGTCATTCTGAGATAGCGTCTTTAACTCATATGTTTTGGTCATGTCCACTTTTGAAAAAATATTGGAAAGACATTTTCAATATTATTTCCACAGTATTGAACATTGATTTACAACCTCATCCTATTACTGCAATTTTTGGTTTACCAATGATGGACTCAATCCATTTATCTTCTTCTGCTTGTCGAATGATTGCATTTCTTACATTAATGGCTAGAAGATCTATTTTGTTTGAATTGGAAAGAAATTAATCCCCCTACCGTATTTCATTGGCTTTCTCAAACTTTGTTATGTCTAAATTTGGAGAAAATTAGAAGTGTTGTATTTGACCCTTCTATTAATTTTGAAAAGACATGGAGACCATTTATTCAATATTTTCATATGATGTAATTTGACCCTGTTCCAATCTTATTCGTTTTTCCGGTTTTGATTATACATATGTTGAGAGGATCAGAGTTGGCGACACCGATGATTTTGTACTTTTTTAATAGATACTATAAACAGCCCATTATTTAATTTTTTTTTCCTTTTCTTTTTTTCTCCTTTTTTTTCTTTTTATTAGTGTTAGGTTGTTAGATTAGTTTTTCTTAGGGTTATTTTTTTTTCTTTTTCTCATTTCTGTTTTTTTATATATGATATATCTAGTTTTGTTCTGCTTATATGATATTTGTATCATTCATGATTTGGGAAGACTTAACTATATTGTAATTATTGCTTGTGTATCCTTTCATGTTCAGTGTAACTTTCTAAGTTTGTAATCCCACTATCTATGTATTAATCTTATCATGTTGATATTAATAATAATAATAAAGAGATTGAAAAAGGAAGTTGCTAATGAAGTGTTGGCAGTGATGTTGTCTCTAAGGCACTCACTGAAAGAGATTCTCTGTAGGTAAATGCTGAAGAATGCCAGTTAGATTAAGCACATACCATTGTTATGAACCCCGTAACTGGGCGTCTTACCAGCAAAGATAGGAGTATCCGTTGAAGTCTAATGGTACTATTTTAACAGTATTTATTAGTAAAAATACATAAAAATAATATCAATGCAAATATACAGATAATATACGTCATCAATACTAAACCTAAAAGTGCGGGTATAATAATAATCAATAAGAAATAAGCTCTATCGTTGTCTAGGGGATAATGAATTGTCCGATGGAAATATAAAGTTCAGTTCAGTTCATACAGGCTGCAGTCGTTGCTGATCACCATGTGGCAATTGTTGGAGAGCGAGAGAGAGAGAGAAAAACTTGCCGACTTTCCTTGTTACGATCTTGATCCATCTCTGTCCTTTAGCTAGACCGTTCCGTGGAGGACTCATCACCCAGGCAAGGGTGAACACACACACAAGCCCCCACCGGTCTCGTAGCGTCTCTCCTGGTGCGTATGAGGGGTGTTCCCCAGACCCTACTTTTATCCCCACTCACGGGGTCTCAGGTGTCAATCAGGTTGGGATGATGCAACCCATCAACCAGACCTCTCTGGTTGCCCCCTGAGGAGTTTCAATGAATAGAACAGTACTCAATACACAATCCTTCTCCAAGAGACAATAGCAGTAGTCTCTCTTTTTGTCAATAGGAGACATTCCAACCTGTGGGCCTATCTCTCATTAATTTTTCATGAGCATTGTCAATCTCTCTCATTTCCTTGGTATCAGATCCGAAATAATAGCAATTTTGCGATTCTCGGGGGGGGGGGGGGGCATGACTTTGTACCCTTCTGCCCATCAGAGTAGCTCCTCATTCGTAACACCATAAACTTTAAAAGGCGTTTATGCTGCATGTGGTCAGCTCTGAAGCTGCCCACTGGGCCATCCTGCATCAGCAGGGCAGGATGGTCTTTTAAGTAGACTAAATGCAATGAGCAGGGCAACACACTCTCAGCAGAACCATGACTATTCAACATAATTTCTAACTTGGACTCAATGGCTTCATTTTCTATCTGCAGTGGAGGAAACACATGGTGAACAACAATTTACTCATCAAAAACAAGTGTTAATAGATACACTTTTAGTCCTGGCTCAGGGACAGTGGCAACACTTTCCTCAGTGGTGTGGATTAGCTCTGAGGGAGACAGGTACATTTCAGGCATTTAAGAATCAGAATTGGGTTTATTGTCACCATCTTCTATGTTACAGCACTGAATTTAGTCAGCTTTTAATGGTTTTGTGTTTCATTTTTAACTATATTAATTGTAAGTTTTCACGAGTTTGCATTTGCAATCCTTCTTGTGATGGATAATTTAATTCGCAAAGCTATTTCACACCAAAGTAGGACATATTGCATTGATTATGCAATCTACCAACTTCACTCACGAACAATAATTATACCCTGATTATCCTCAGGCTGCTTAATTGTGGAATATTGATTCTGTGGCCTTAAAGGGATGTTCTTCTTAAACACGAGTTCTTATCAACCTTAGCTGCAGAATAACAGGGAGAGTTAATGGATATTAGGTGAATGCTATGAAGAAGTACTTGATGTGCAGCAAACAATGCCTTTGAAGAACATAAGCAAGATGAAAAAGCTAATATCTAGCCCAATGAATCAATGCAATATGTTCTACTTTGGTGTGAAATAGCTTTGTGAATTAAATTAACCATTACAAGGGGAATCAGAACCTGAAACAGGTTTAATATCACTGGCATGTCTCATGAAACCATTTTAGGGTCGAAATGGTTATCATGTGTCTAGTGTGGTAGTGTAGTTGGTAGTGCTTGTCACTCTCACTTTCAGCTTCCACCACTGGCTAGCAGTCCTGCAAAAAAGGAGAGCTGAATGTGCAAGTCTCTCCTTGCCAGTACATAGCCCCTCCAACAGCAAGCCTCACATAATGCTCCTCACTGGCAACACATGGAAACTGATCTCTTTTCGGACTCCAGCTGAGCTACAGAAGATGGGGAGAAGGTCTGGCCCCTGCACACGTAGCGCGCTGGCCCACCGGTGTGTGGACAAGCCCTAGTTCCCCTGAACCACATCCCAACAATGGGTAAATAGCCCCACTGCCTTACGGGCAGCCTCGGGAGAGATGAAGGCTAAGGGCGTAAATCCAGACGGCAAGTCCAGAGCGGAGCCCCTAAGGTGGCTGAGTGTCATTGAACATCCTTCCGGCAGCTCCTGCAGCCAAGCTGGTGCCAAATGTATTGCTTCATAAGCTTTCCTTTGGACCACACAGGTGAGGCTGCGAGGGAATCTTGATGGCTGAATGTCTCAGGATCTCGATACCTTCCACCCAGGCTTGTGATGAAGATGATGATCACTCATTGTCCTTCGAGACAGACAGATACCAACCACCAATATCTCATGAAATGTGGTGGTTTTTGACAGAAGTACAGAGTAATACATAATAAAAAACACACTAGCTTAGTGGTTAGAACAACACTTTACAGTACAGGCAACCTGGGTTCAATTCTCGCACTGTCTGTAAGGAGTTTGTATTTTTGTCCCTGATCACATGGGTTTCTTCTGGACTCCTCCCACAATCCAAAATTAAAATAGTTGTAAAACAAAGGCATTTTACAACATGCTAACTAAACTGAAATGTTAAATAAAAAAAATTACACCCTCCTCTCCATCAAACCAAATGTAATTGCTGTTCTTGTACCAGGTCTAACCCAATGTAGAAATTAGACAGAAAATGCTGGAAATTCTCAGCAGGACCTGTGCAGAGAGAAACGGTGTTAATGTTTTAGGTCAATGATCCTCCTTCAGAATAGTTTACAGGTTCAGCAAGCAAATTCCTCAGCATAAGTGCGGCAGCTTTTTATGAATATTTTTCTCCCTCGCTGAAATCCACAAGGAGTCCAGCCGCAGAGGACAGTCAGCAAAACCCTGATGAACATCTGTCAACAAGCTGAAGGTTTTGTATTTGCATGAGAGTCCAGAAATTCCGAGTGCCGAGCAACAGAAATGCCAACAGTTCAGACAGGAACCACTTATGTTCCCAAGAAACATCTGGGCTTTAAAACGATTATTAATCTTGCGATCAATTCACTATTAAAAGTACCAAGATTCCACATCTAAATCTGGTACTTGAAACTATAAAGGCATAAATAAGTTTACCATATTTTATCTTTTTATAGGTACCATTGCAGGCTGTTAAAACTCCAAAGTAATTGTAAAACCACAAAATCTACTTGAACAAAATGAGGTAATGTGTTGTAATGATAAATCATGTGCTAAGTTGTGAGTTAACAGTCATATATATTATTTTAATATGTTTGCAGCATTACAGATCTATCGGGACAAGTATATTTTTCACTATTCTATGAACAATATGTCATTGCTATGTGCTGAATCTGGTGTATTTAAGACTTATAAGGTTAAAAAACATTTTTGTACATTATTGTATGTTACTCTGCTGACTGTTAGGGCAGCAATGAAGGTCCTCCATCTCTGTCTGCCCTTGGCCATCTCCTCTATTGTGCCCCAGGTGTGGTCCAGGGTCCTCATTTCTGCCTCTATCATACAACACCAAATTTTCTTTGGTCTCCCGTGTTTCCTCCACCCTTCAGGGGTCCAATGAAGTGCCGTCTTAATAATTCTCATCACGTGCCCAATCCATCTCCAGTGATCCCTCATGATAATTGTAGCCATGTTCTCCAGGTGACCATGAAGGAGAGGGTGTGGTTGGAGATCTTTCTCGTCCAGAGGCTCACGGTGTGGAATGATGGCAGCTTGGCAAAGCTGTTCTCTGTCATGAACCAGCATCATGACCCGTACAAGAGTGTGGACAGAACACAGCTCTGGTACAGCTTCACCTTGATGTGGATGCTGTACTTGATTAATCCCCGTACATCATTCATTCATTTGAAGATTTTCTAGTTTTGCTGGGTCTGCAATGGATGCTGACCTTGGTCCCACCATCCTGCCAGATGATGCCAGTCAGGTAGGTGACTCTGCCAGTGCTGGGGAAGTAGATGCTATACACTTTGATGGGAGGAGGAGACTCGACATTGAGGGTCATGGTCTCAGTCTTTCTCTGGTTCACTGAGTCCAACCTGTCCTCCACAGGTACGCAGGCACTGAGTTTTCTCTTGCATGTGCCGGTGTGATTATAATGCGAGGTTATACACAAAGTCAAGGTCTTCTGAAGTAGAGAGTAAAGTCCACCTATTGCCTCTCTGCTTATCTTTCATTTTTGCCTAACCCAGTAACCACCAGGTTAAATAATATCGCCGACATCACACAGACTTGCCCGACTCCCATCTTGACTTCAAGGCTCAAATTGCTGTTGTCCTCTGTGCAGGATAAGTTAACATGGGAACCAGATAACATGGACAATTTTGGAAGGAATACTGTATGATCTGAGGATTCGCCAGACTCTCTCCCTGTGGATACTATCCAAAGCCTTTTCAAAGTCCACAAAATTCACATACAGTTGTCTCTGCCACTCTGCACTGCTCTATGATGTTGCGCAGCATGAAGATCATAGCCCCTGTTTCTCCTAGAGACGCCTTGCTCTTGCCTCAAGCACACATTGACAGCATCTGTAATCTGTTGGACAATGATGTTGGTGAGAATCTTGCTGGGCACTGACAAGTGTGATGCCACGCTGGATGTTGTGATCACTAAGCACTGCTTTCTTGGAGATCCTAACAACAACTCCCTTTGTCCAGTCCTTGGCATTCAAATTGCGACTTTTGTATGTTCAGTGTGTTTTTGGTAATAAGATAATGGAATGCATCTTGAAAAATAGTCAAGAGTTCACTTTCAAACATTCCCAGGGAAAAGGAAGTACAATTGGCCGCAGTACCTGACATCAACAATTCTTTCACTTGTACCTTAGAACAGCATTCCAATTTATACCAAGTCAATGTAACATTATTGCTTCTTGCATGATCCTTCCACCCAGATATGGCAAATTTTATTACAAGTTAAAGGCAATTTTCTGCCGTTGGCTTGTGACCACCAGACACTGTGTTGAGGCATTGTCCAAGAAGTGAAAATAAGCCACTCTTCTATCTCAATCAGGATATAGAATACTCATAAACCACAGATACCAGACTGAGCTCAGCTGGAGTACAAACCCTTAAAGCAGTGATCAGTTGCACGATTTCTTATAATAGCCATGGTGATTTCAGTTAGTTTACTACAAGAAGAACAGGTTAAAGAAAAATGCAATTATCAATTTCTTCTTGGATACCCAACATTTACCAATAAAGAGGAATGAAATGTTACATGAACTGTGAATAGGGAGAGAGAAGATTAATATATTTACAATGAAGGGAATTCACCAATTTTCATGGTCAATGGGAATTCTGATGTCAAGTTTGGTACTTACTTGCTCACATTTAACTGGCCAGCAGCAAGTTTGCTCATCTCAGTGAGGCCAAGAGTTGAAGGAAACTTTGATACTTACAGTGAATGTGATGCTTAGAGTCAATCAGCACTTTTGCTGCTGTCACTTACATCCTCCCCAAGATTCATTCTGTTTATTATCCCACTTCCCCGTTCCATCATCACTCCTTCAGTTATTCCCTCATACCTGCTTTCCACATTATTATGGACTTTTTTTTCCCATATTTGACATGGCTCCCAATCAAGCCTCCTACTTCTCCACAGTTCTGCTCTCACCCCTCTCCACCCATCCACAAAAATATATCCCTTTGGCCTACCTCCCCCCACATCCAATGCACCATCCTCTAAAGGTTTTGTCACTTTCAGTGATATTCTACCACCAGATGCATTGTCCCCCTCCCCACTACCTTCAGTACTCCAAAGGGTCTGCCCTGTGTCTGACCCTCTGGTTTGCTCTTCCATTTCCACCAACCACTTCCCTCCTCAGACCAGGTACCCACGTGATCATAGAAGGCCCAACTATCACTATTTTATCTAATCGTTTCCCACCGTGTGGGAACCTTAATTTCTATTTCATCTGGATGGAGTTCTTCTGAGAACTGTACTGTATTTGGTACTCATAATGTGGCCTCTACAGTGGAGAAATTAAATGCAGATTTCACGATGTTCTGAGTATTTCCAGGTCTTTTTTAATTCAGATTTCACATGTCTTCTATATTTAATTATTCCAGTTTGCTTCTGGTAGTTTTATACACCCTCTCTACTGCCCCATTTCATCTTCCTCACCAGTTACGATTAACTAGCCTATCTCTCTCTACCTCATTCTGGAACAGTGTATTTTATATTATGACACAAACCACACATACTCAGCACAGATCTGCACCTTGCAATAATTTTACAACCAAGGTGCACAAACTTTAGATACAACACGACTCATGTCATCTGCAGAAATTCTCCGATGACTCCGCAATAGAACTTTGTCAAACGGTGCGAGCTGAATCATCTACAACTCAACATCAGTAAGACAAAGGAGATGGTGAAGGACTTTAGGAAGATTAAGCCTTCATTGCTCCCTGTTACTGTTGATGGTGAGGATGTAGGTGTGGTGAGGATCTACAAGTACCTGGGGGTTTTGCACGGATGACACACTTGAGCAGAGCACCAATACAGGAGGCTGTGTACAGGAAGGGCCAGAGTTGGCTCTGCTTCCTGAGGAGATTGAGGTCCTTTGGAGTATGCAGGCCTCTCCTTCACATGTTCTACCAATCTACTGTCACCAGTACAATCTTCTATGCAGTGGTGAGCTGGGGCAATGGCATCAACAAGGGTAATGCCAACAGGCTCAATAAACTGAGTAAAAAGGCTGGCTCTGTTATAGGAGTCAAACTGGACACACTGGAGGCTGTGGTACAACAAAGGACCCTACAGAAATTCCTGGGTCTCTTGACAATGTTCCTCACCCTCTGCATGCCTCCTTGGCTGCTGAACAGAGGAGCAATTTTAATAATAGACTAAGACAAATGTGTTGCTCCAGAGAGATCTATGAGGTCATTTTTACTTTCAGCCATTATGCTCTATAATGAATCAACCTATCGCCAGGGAAGTGATGATCCCTTCCTGTTACTCTATTTGTGGTAACTTATTTTTTATTGTTTCTACTTGTCTTCTGATATTAATACCTGTGCACTTGGAATACTACTGTGACACTGTAATTTCCTTTTGGGAATCAATGAAGAATCTATCTATCTTTCTGTCCTGATGAAGGTTCTCAGCCAAGAACATTGACTGTTTACTCTTTTCCATAGAAGCTGCTTGGCCTGCTGAGTTCCTCCAGCATTCAGTATGTGTTACTCTAGTCCACTATTTGTGAGCAGCCTGACTCTAAATAATCTATAAAAAAAGGTAAAGGATCAGTTGATAGTTACAGCACATCTATGTATAATGGTCTGTAAATAAAAAAAATATATACCTTTAAAAAAGTTCTTCAACAAACTTGTCTTTTATAGTTTTCTTCCACCTAAGTGAATTGCCTAATTTTGAAAGTCTCCCTGAAGACCATAATTAGCAGAAACTAGTAACAGGGTGACCATCTCGATTTGGTCAGATTCTAGGGCAACGTACCAACACATAGCCCAGTATCTTTGTTTGTAATTTTCAGTTATTTACTTAAGTATAGTGACCAGACTAATAATTAAAAGCAACTTATGTTTTTTGTAATTGGTAAATATTAATTTTTCAGGAGATTGATTTGCCTTTTAAGTTACTTGTCCATTGGTACAATTTTGAATGAATTAGTACAAAAAAGCCAAAGCTCTGAAGAAATGCGTACAGAAAATAAGGCAGAGTCCTTTCTGTTTGACCCCTTCCATTTCTGAACACACATTGATGTTCTGGCATCAAGTTCCATGATCCTTAAATATTTCCTTTCCAGCAAAGGAAATGCCAATGGGAAATAAGGTGATATGATGGAAATGGCATCATCTTATTTCCCAGTTATTGCCTTGGCACTGCTCACACAAATGCATGAAAACAAAAGATGCCCAGCATTGCTGAAGCTGGCAAAGATTGTTACAAACATTAATAGGAACACCACAGGGAGCATGTTATTACATGAAGCGATTAGCTTGAACTCCCTTACTGGGAGAGTCCGGAGAGTGTTTCTTGCCCAAGAACTGAAGTGCATCTGTAAGCTCCTGCACGTGCTATGAGTTTGCGGCAATGAACATTCTCTCTACTCTCTCAGCAGGCCCCACTGAGCAGTGGCAAACCCTATAAGAAACCCAGCAACGAAAGTAAATTAGGCTCAGCCCAGAAAATTCTTCAGAAGTGATGGCCCACCTGCAGTTTATGTTCTGTGTTGTTTGTTTGTTTTTTATTGTATGATTTGTTCTATTTTTTGCACATTTGGGTGTTTGATTTAATGGGTTCTATTGTGTTTCTTTGTTTTATGGCTGACTGCAAGAAGATGAATCTCAAGGTTGTATGTGGTATAAATACTTTGATCATAAATGTACTTTGAAATTTGGTGTGTCCTTGCTTGCTTCAGTGTCCTGACCATTCAGGAAGCACAAAGTTCACATCTCTAAAATAAAGGCATGTTCCAGATTTAGTCCCCATCTGTGTTAAACTAGCTCATTTCAGCTGGAAAACCAGTGGCAGTATTACAACCTCAAATAGAATGAGGTCAGAGAGACAATTTGTCAGTACAAGGGAAATTTAAGTAAAAGAGGAAGACTGGATGGTGACTGATGAATTTTGACACCATTAAGTGTTCCTTATTTACAGATCTCCGATATTGCTAGCATGAGCTGTTTGCATAAACATATTTGACTATTATGGTTAGATTTAACTTTGGCAAACTTTGGATAATGGAAGTTAATTAACAAATTTCAAATTGGGGTAATTTGTGACCCCGGAAAGAAGTCACCATTTCGTAATAGAGGCCACAAAGTTGCTGTACAATTGTCTTGAGGAGAGAGTTATTCTGTTGTGAAATATGCATTGCAATATCCAGCCAAATAGAATGAGTAATCAAAAATGATGGGCATTGCGCTGGATATATTCAATGTGCACAAGAATATTCTTTAAACATTTACAAATGTGTCCTTGCGACACACACAAACGCAAGCCAGGCAGCATCTATAGGAAGAAGTACAGTCGACGTTTCGGGCCGAGACCTTGTTATTTTGATAATCCAGTAATAAAAATTCTGCCTTAAATTCCAACAGTGCTACATTGGAGTTCTGGATGAGAGTCCTATATGTAAATATTCTATGTAAAGAGGAACAACAGTGGCATACAAGGCAAGTTAGATTTCACTGCCTCACTGGAGATGTTATGCAGCTAACCCAGCAGAAGTGAAGGGATTAATAATTTAAGGATACAAAATGTGGTTGCTGAAGAGAGCAATGAGGTGGTTTTTCTGTTGCAAGCTTGATGGACTGGTATTTGGGGCATCAGTGAGCACTCACTGTACACCCTTTGATCAGCTGTACATGTCTATTTTGGCTGGCTGAAGGTTACCAACAGGAGGTCAATCACTGGAGGAAAGGACAAGCAACCAGCCAAAGCCTTTACAAAAGTACATAATCGCCATGAGTTACATGTACATAATGCCTTTAGTACAGAAAAACCATCCTTGCAGATACATTTTATTTATTGGATGTACATTGAAACATACACTGAAATGTGTCATTTGTGTCTACAGCTGACACAATGCACTGCTGTGCTCGGGACAATCTGCAATATAGCCTGGCCACAATGCTCAGCAGAACAACACAGAACACAACAAGCAATAGAACAAAAACAGCAAAACAAGTCCCTTTTCGCCCCTTCTTGCTACTCACCCACCCACACACATAGTCCCATTTTCCCCCGTCCTGCTACCCACCCACGCACATAGTCCCATTTCCCCGCTTCCTGCTACTCACCCACACACATGCATAGTCCCATTTCCCCCCATCCTGCTACCCACCCACACACATAGTCCCATTCCCCCCCCCCGGTCCTGCTACCCACCCACACACAGAGTCCCATTTCCCCTGTCCTGCTACCCACCCACACACAGTCCCATTTCCCCTGTCCTGCTACCTACCCACACACATAGTCCCATTTCCCCCCTTCCTGCTACCCACCCACCCACACACATAGTCCCATTTTCCCCTGTCCTGCTACCTACCCACACACATAGTCCCATTTCCCCCCTTCCTGCTACCCACCCACCCACACACATAGTCCCATTTCCCCCGTCCTGCTACCCACCCACACACATAGTCCAATTTCCCCCCTTCCTGCTACCCACTCACATACATAGTTCCATTTCCCCCCCATCCTGCTACCCACCCACGCACATAGTCCCATTTCCCCCCGTCCTGCTACCCACACACACACGTACATAGTCTTGCAACCAGAGGGCCTACTATCTCCAGCCTCTGGCCAACTTGTAGATTCACAGACACTGGGCTTTGACTTCTCCAACTGACTAGCAGACTGCAGTCTCCGGCATCGGGCTTCAACTTCTGGACTTCTGATTGACATTCAGGCTTTGATCTTTGGTATCAACTCCAAGACTTGCAGGTGACAATGGATGAGAACCCTGAATGAGGACCCAGAACTCCAGGCCTTGAACTCTGGTCTTGCCAGTTCACTACTGGGTTGGGGTGGGGGATGGGTGGTCACTATTTGCCATCCCCCCCTGCATGCACAGAACTTCAATCTTTGAACCCACTGATGACTTGGAAACCTGGGGAGCCACCAGCCTCATTCTTGCAGAATTTGGAGAACAGAGAGGAGGACTAGATTTTAGCCCGACCTCTAATTCCCCTCCATCCCCATTACTAAACCCTAACCAATCCTAACTCACCATTCTATCTCCACAGCTACACATTAAAATTCAACTAAGAAACAACCAAGTCTGAGCCATAACCTTGACAGAGACCATATATTGGTGCTATCTTGACCCAAAGTCCTTTGTCACTTCATGGACATGCCATCAACAGCGATGGACACATTGGAGTACATTTTCTAAGATAGATTAAGGAGCTTTCTGATAGATGACTAAGGGCAAGTATTTCAACAAAATATTCTGAATGGAATGTAAATAATTGTTAGTGATTTTTGGGTTTAGCACATTTACATTTAACAAGTGACTTCTCAGTCACTAGTCTTCAAATCTGAATGTAAATAGTGGATTTAATTTAAATGAACAATAGGTTCCAAAGAGCCATGAATCACAGACCAGACAATGCTGAATAAAATTAGATTAGATGTCTGTGGTGTTGGTGCAAATCGGGAGGTGTGAAGTTTGGGTGTAGTTTCAAAGAAATCATTGTAGATACATTGCAAATATGGAATTGTCCTTTGATGTTTAGCACATAAAATATTGAGCCACACGTTAGGCCAGTGAGATCTTTCTACCGAAAGCATCTTCATATGATGTCTACTCTATCTTGTTTTGCTAAATAAAGAAGCTGCTTTACACCTACCAATACTTGTCTCTGGTGACTTCATTCATGCAACAACGGTAATAACCACACAAAAATATCAATCTTTGGCTAACCAGAGAGATAGACAAGAATTACAGAAAGCACCAACAAATTGCCAAGCAGTAGTAAAGGAAATAAAGATGATAATGATACTAAATTAACAATAATTAATAATTGGTCCTGTTGATGAGTCACTCATGACTCAGAGTCCCCAAGGTTTTGTGTTGGGTGGGCTGAGCATGGTGCTTGGCCACTCATCACCATGTTGACCTGTACAGCAGCTCAGTTCATCCCCGAGAACCGTCAGTAGCTGAACCCTGGGCCGAAGTACACCCAGCATACTCTGTCTCATTACCTCCTGTTGGATGTGATGGAAGCAGCTGGCTCCCCAGACCAGAGACTCTTGTATGGTTGCAAGCGTAAAGGTGGTGCATTGAGCTTGTTACTACAGAGAAATCTCTGGGCTCAGGTGAACTCTGCAGGGAGGGGGAAGACAGTAGGTTCTAGCACACCTAGCAGGAGGTGATGGGGGGAGATTGTACAAGTAGGGTGGTCTGGAACAAGTGCTGCCAGTCACCCAGCAATGACTTGCACTCAAGACCATTACACACACACAATGGCTTTTCACCAGGTACACACAACACTAGCCATAAGACCATAGCATATAAAAGCAGAATGAGGTTGCTCGGCCCATCAAGACTGCTCCACCATTCCACCCTGGCTGATTTATTATCTCTCTTAACCTCATCTTTCTGCCTTTTCTCTGTAAACTTTAATGCCAGGATTAATCAAGATCCAATCAACCTCAGCATCACATCCTTCCTCGTATATTCTAGTCCTCTTGAAATGAATGCCAACATGGCACTTGCCTTCCTCACCACCGACTCAACCTGCAAGTTAACCTTCAGGGAATCCTGCACAAGAGCTCCCAGGTCCCTTTGCACATCTGATTTTTGAATTTTCTCCCATTTTAGAAAATAGTCCATGCCTTAATTGCTTCTACCAAAGTGCATGACCGTACACTTCCCTACACTTTATTCCATCTGCCTGTTCTCCCAATCCGTCAAGGCAGCCTCTCCACAAATGTAGAGACAGTTCATTACTGTGTGTGAGTCATTGTGGGTGCATGAATTTGAGCCACAGGTTACCAACCGTGCAGTAGGCAAGGCTGAGCACAGCAGGTGACCAGGTAAGAATGTGCATCAGGTTCCTGCAACAGCATGGCTCCCACTAATGCATCCCTTTCCCTTTTGTTATACTCGCCCCTTTTAAGGGCTTCTTTCTTGGAATGCTTTCTGAGGGCTCAGTGAAATATTGCAGATAGTACTTTGAAGGTCGTTATCTGGGGAAAGTGGTTGTTTTACACCTGGATTTTCAAAAAGCATTCTTCAAGTTATCACATAAAATAAGGGCTCAAAGAGTTGGGGAAAGATGCTAACAGACATGGAGGACTGAGAACAAAGTAGGTTGTTGTCAGGTTGGCTGACTGTTACTACTAAGCTGTCATCGAGATCATAATGGGCATGTACCTACTCTTGATTTATATTAACAACCTGGAAGTAAAAAGTGCTTCGAATCCAAATCTGAACATGATACAAGGCCAGATGGACAAAGGAATGGAGAGAAAAATGCTAAAATTCTGCAAAGGGATATTAACAAGCAGAGAGAGCAGGGGAGAGGGTGAACAGGTGAGATGGAGTATTATGTGGGAAATATTGAGGAACTTCGCTAGAAAGAAATGAAAAGCAGAATGCTTTTTAAACAGGAATCACCAGTAAACATTGCAATTCTTTTTAGAATTTGCCATGATGATTCATAGCAATGCGAGCAAATCAAGCAAATTTCAAAGTTTAAAGTGTATGTATCACCAAAGTAATGGATATCACCATATACAACCCTGAGATTCATTTTCTTGTGAGCGTACTCAATAAATCCAATAACTGCAACAGAATCAATGATAGACCACACCAACTTTGGCATTCAACCAGTATGCAAAAGACAACAAACTGTGCAAGTACAAAAGGAATAATAACTATAAATAAATAAGCAATAAATATCGATAACATGAAATGAAGAGCCCTTGAAAGTGAGTCTACGGGTTGTGGGAAGAGTTCAGTGATAGGGTAAGCGAAGTCGAGTGAAGTTATCCCCATGGGTTCAAGACCCTGATGGTTGAGGGTAATAACTGTTCCAGAACCTGATGGTGTGAGTCCTGAGGCTCCTGAAGGCAGCAGTGAGAAGAGCGCATGACCTTGATGATGGACGCCAGATGCTGCTTTCAAGGGAAGGCTCAATGGTTGGGAGAGCTTTACCCTTGATGGACTGGGCCATATCCACTACTTTTCCACTCAAGGGCATTAGTGTTTCTACACCAGCCTATGATGCAGCTGGTCAATATACTCTCCAACACATATTTACAGAAGTTTGTCAAAGTTTTAGATAATGTGTCTAATCTTTGCCAACTTCTAAGGAAGTAAAGGTGATGTCATGCCTTCTTTGTAATTGCACTTAGCGCTGGGCCCAGGGCCCAGGGCAAGTCCTCTGAAATGATAACACCGACGAATTTGAAGATGTTGGCCCACTTCACCTCTGATCCTCTGATGAGGACTGGCTCATCGACCTTTGGCTTCTTCCTCTTGAAGTCAATAATCAGCTCCTTGGTCTTGCTGACTTTGAGTGAGAGGTTATTATTGTGGCACCGCTCAGCCAGATTGTCAATCTCCCTCCTATATGCTGATCCATCACCACCTTTGATTCAGCCAACAGCAGTGACGTTGTCAGCAAACTTCAATATGGCAGTAGAGCTGTACTTAGCCACACAGTCATAAGTATAAAGCGAGTAGAGCAGGAGGCAAAACACACAGCCTTGTGATGCCCCTGTACTGATGGAGATTGTGGAGGGGATGATGTTGCCAATCTAGACTGGGATTATGATAGCAAATTTATTTAAGAGAACTGGAGGACTGAAATTTGGACATCTTAACATGTTGGTGCAGGCTGTTTGATTGCCATGTGTAGTTTTGATCTTTGTGTCAAAAGGATGAACACATGTAGATTCACAGCACTATCTATTCCTAGGATGAAGGGACTATCCATGAAGACGGAAAGGTTGCTTAATATTCACCGGAACCTAGCAGAGTAAGGTACAACCTTATTAAGGCATTCAACATTCTATGAGGATAATTGGAAGTACTATGTCCTCTGGCTACAAAGTCTAGAATACAGAGCATAGCCTCATACATGGTGAAATTTCTTTGCAAAGTGTTGTAAATACTTGGAATCTCTACCTCAGAAGTTGTGGATGCTTAGTCATTGAATGTGTTCAAATTGAGATGGAGAGATCCTTTTGGCCATTAGAAGAATCAGAGGAAACAGGGGCTGAGCAGTAAAATAGGCTAGGCACAAGATAATCCATAGCCACCCTGAATGGCAGAGCAGGCTTTTCCGGCTTCTACTCCTCATCTTGCTTTATTCTCTGGCCACCAACTGTAACGAGTTCAGACAATTCATAATCAGTGCCCTCTACTCAACTGCTAATCTTTATCTCTGCTCTGGCCTCAGCCATTATTTCACGCTTTGTTATCCCTCAATGTGAATCTACCAATATTATCTCAGCAGGGTTCTCCCACTCTATTTAAAGCAAACTTGCTAACTCCTGAATTTGGACTGTGCAGGGTAGTTAGGCAACAGAAGAGCTCGCACGGCGCTCTAACCTTATGCATGGAGAGATGGCAGCTGAATGCATGCAGCCCTCTCTAGCTGCTCATTAGCGGATGATGGATTTTGTGGTTAGCAGCTTTTTTTATTTCACGTCTCCCCCCCCCCCCCCATTACACAGTCAATAGATTTGTTGGTAGAAGACAGGGAGAGAATTATTCCACATTGAGACCCTGAGTGATAGCAACAAATTGTGTGTTGCTAAAGGCGCTCTCATCTCTATATGAAAATTAAATAGCCCTTGCATTATTTACATGGAGAAAACAGGATAGTTCAAGAATAGTCGCAGAGATAGCTCTAAAAGACTTCCAAGGATGACGCCAGGGTAATCTGATGGCTAGTTCCATGAGAGATGAGATCTGACCATAAGATCACCCAGAATGTGGGGTCTCCCCATCCACTGATCATGCAGGATTAACGCTGTCAGATATGACTGCTTCACGAGCACATCTGCACCTGACTAGATCTGTGCCAATAACCATATATGTGTACATAGATTGAGGATGCTGTGCACGATCTTGAATTAGTAGTTTTACAATTGTGACAGTGTATTCTCCATGTGTCACTCCTACCAGTGTAAAATCATTCAAAATAAAGAGGCTTCAGCTAGACTTAGGAGACAGTGCAAGTGTTTCTTTCCTCCACAAAACACAATAATTCTTTTATCCCTATCTGAATTTGCATCTACTCTTCCCGACATACTACATCTCAGAGTTAGGCAGTACCTTGATTTCTATAATTGTCATTCTTCTCTTCAAATCCATGTTCTCAATTCTCCCTTCTGTCTCTAATCACTTTCGGCTCTGCAACCACATCAGATATCTGCACTCCTCCAAAACAAGTCTCTCAACAGTATTGGAATTTGATTTTCCACAACTGCAAGCCCTGTCTTCGACTGTTCAACACCAGATTCTGGTAATCTTTCCTTGAAACCTCTTGTCTCTGAACCACAGTCTCCTCCTTTCATCATTCCTCAAGTTCAATTATCATTCAACCATGCATGAATATAGCCAAATGAAACACTGTTCCTCCTGGGCCAAGATGGAAAACACATTGCCAATAGCACAGAACACATAGCACAAATAGCTCATATGGTTATGATTTCAGACAAACATCGGCCACAAAGATTAAAAAAAAATACAGCCCAAGTCCTTGAGTGACATGTCTGTAGAACTGATGGCAGGTTGTCCTGGTCCGGCTTGTTCTTCCATTGAGCAAGCACTAGAGAGCAGCACTGACAGGGGGTCCAGCTTCCAGCCCAAGTACAGATTGCAGCATGCGCCATAGGGGCTCTCTCACACGGTCTCGGTGTCTCCTTTCCTGGTGGGCTGCCAAAGGTGAGACTGCAGCTTGAGCCTAGTCCTTGTCACTACCGAGGTAACACAGCTCCCCAGCCGTCGGTCTCACCAATGAACCAGTGAATTGAACTTGTCATATTCTACATTACCAATGTCCAGCAGTTTCTTGTGATCACAGAATATCCAGGACAATAACTAACACCTTTTTTATTTTTTAGGACTGTGCACTGCCTTGACACAATGATGCACAACAAGTCCAGGCAACAACACAACCATGGTGCGCAATGTCCGTCTCCATCGCTGTCGAGCAACTCGCTGATGAGGTAGTCCTGCGGTAGTTGATGTTCTAAGTATCCAGCAGTGACTTGTGATCATAAAAAATTCATACAAGATGAACAAATACACCTTTAAATGGACGTAAAGTGGCCACCGTGTCCAAGCGTGCCGCAGTCTTCAAACCTATCTCACTGAAGAACTTCTTGGACACCTTCACAGTATCTTTTGCTGGCTGACAAAAATTTATTTGATCACATTCCCGTGAATTGTCTGCCTGCATTAAAAGCACCAGATAAATATGAGTATTGTGTGCGAGTGACTGCGAGGCCCAGAAACGGAACTGTCCAAGTGTATGTGTATTCCAGCAGGCACAAGATAACTGGTAAAAGGTTAGAAGCCCAAATACAACACAGGAGGAGACGATGTTTTGAATTCAGCAACGCAGTGAAGAACATTCTGGACCTCAGCATGATAAGGTGGCGAGTGTGGGGCAACAGCTGTGGAATGATATTTATTTATCGACATATAGAGTGGAATAAGCCCTTTCGACCATCCGTGCCACGCTGCCCAACAATACCCTGATTTAATCCTAGCCTAACCACGGGACAATTTACAATGACCAATTACTGGTATGCCTATGGACTATGGGAGGAAACCTGAGCTCCCAGAGCAAACACATGCATGCACGGGGAGAACGTACAAACTTCTTACAGGCAGCAATGGGAATTGAACCCAGGCTGCTGGTACTATAAAGCATTGTGCACCATGCCACCATGCTGCCGATACAGGTTACCGTAAACTCCAAGAGAGCAAGTGGAATAAGCTGTCACTCATGACAGGGGAGGTGACAAGCCCAGCAGAACTGAGAAGAAATTAAAGTTCTACAACAATGCAAAATGACAGACAAATCAGAAACAAAATGACAGCAGGACATCGCACCGAGGAATCCAAATCCTGTTGGAAAATTACCAACAGCTCACCAGGTCAACTTGGAATGGTGTGCATTTTCACAAATAATTACTGCTTTTTTGGCACATCGAGCTTTAATTTGATTAGTGCTCTTGCTCTCATTGTTTTTCTATTTTTGTAAAACTAGCAAACACTCCAAATTGTACACACCCCTTGGCAAAAGGTTACAAGGCCGAAATGAAGCATGAGGTGGCAATACTGTTTGCAAATGGAGAAACCGGCTAAGTTGTATCATAAGGAAATGGCTATAATCACTAACATCACTGGCACTCTCTGTACTTCAAAGCCAAAGGCATCACACAGCACTCCTTCACAACTGGGAAAGGTATATGTTCATTGCACTAAAGAGGAGGATTGATACAAGAATAGAAGCTCAAAGTGAAGCCCAAAGGTAAGGATGATCATATTTTGATGGGTGGCACAGTGATTAACACAAGGCTTTACAGATCGAGGTTCGATTCCAGATGCTGCCATAAGGAAGTTGTACCTTCTCTCTGTGTCTGTTCAGGTTTCCTCCCACATTCCAAAGCCATACGAGTTAGGAAGAGCAAGTCTTGTATGTGTGCCCTTAACTCCTGGTGGAGTCGTCAGGGCGCCGTCATGACAAGCTTTTTGCACCGATCTTTTTGGTGATCGCTCATCATACGACGTGTCTTGGGCATCTGAAACCTGCTGGAGCCCATCCCTCTCCAGGTTTTTGGAAACAGCTGGATTCGAACTCAGGAGCCTTTGCTCCAAAGTCCGGCGCTGATGCCGCTACACCTCCAGCCAGTTTAATGAGCAAGTTGTGGCATGTTATTTTGGTGCTGGCTGCCCCCAGCACTTCTTGGACTGTGCTGATTGGCCATTGATACAAGCACCTTGCACTGCAAGTATTCACTCTTTTCTTTATCTGAAATTTCACCTGATATTACGTCTGTTTCTCCATGGGAAGTGCTTGCGATTTGTTCAGGATAATTGAAGTCTTCTGAAAGAACAAAATGTATGGATGCATCTTTGCACTTGGAAATGGAAAGCTCTTGTCAGAAATGTTTGTGAATCTACTCCCAGGTATGTACTTGTTTAGCCACTTCTGTCTCTTCTCATCAAAAATTATTAAATGGACTTTTAATTAACTCTGGAGAAGCCCTCAAGCTAATCGATGGAAAGCAAAATCTTACAAACATAAAATGAGATAAATTTCCAGGTATTCCACCAGTCTGGTTGAAAAGTGTCACATACTGGAGAACTTCCATATTGCACTTTAAATAACATTGAAGACATTATCTATTTGTTGGAACACAAGGAATGAAACACATGGAGATTTGAGGGAGTGGGAAGATGCTTCATCAGTCTAGCTCATGGCAATCTGCTTACATCTGCTGTTGCTTCCTACAGCTTATCATGGTCAGCAGCTTTCTTGTCCCGCTGCTTGTCAGCACTCCCCACTCACAGTGCAGTGCATCTGTATATAGTATCCTTTGTCGGGCAAAGATCTGAAGTGTCAAGCTAACCACAGACAAAGCCTGTAAGTGGTGAATTTTCTCCTCTGTCTGATCGTGGTACCCAGTTCGAGGAATGATAAAGTTTACTCATATGATTTTCCAGCTGAATGAACTTTATCAGCTTAATGCTCATTTTGGTGACGTGTACACGTTTGTGATGAGCAGAAGGAATACACACCATACAAAACTATCCAGGTGATTGGGGTGGGGTGGGGGGGTGGTAGTGGTAAATGGATGGATGGTTCGGAATAAAATTATTGTGTCAACACTCAGGAAAGCAACTATCTACTAGCTTGAATGATCCTGCTGTTGAGCAGCTTTTGCTGTTGTTCCTAGATTACACCATTTGATGCATTTAATTAATGCCTGACTGTAATTGTAGGTATCTACCACAGGATGACTGATAGGAAAGATGGTGTAAGAGTGAACAGGAGAAAACAATGTACCATCATTGGCTGGCAAGGGCTGCAGACATTCCTGAAGGTAGCGAGAAAAGCCCCTGTTGCATGAAAACTCAGTGAGGTGGTAGCTTTCACCATTTTTGAAAACATACTAGGAGAATCATTCAGGCTACTTCCTTACACTTGAGAAGAAAAAATTGCTTTCTGATGAACTGAAGTAGATGCAGACATTGATTCTGGGAACATGAGGGGTATGTTCGGTTTTTAATGTCAGTCTCCTGCTCAAAAGGAGAGATGTCTGCTAATGTCTAACCACTCTGTAACACTGGCATTACTTTTCACATAACAAAGTTGCATGTCCAAAGGAAATGCTGCATTTTCCTCTGATATAAAGGTCCTACGGGCAAATGTGCTAAGATCTAACATGTGTCCCAAAGCTCTGTGTGAAGGCTGTAATGGGTTGAAACAGTAAAAGAAAAAAAGTTTTTTAAAATAGTAGAGATTTTTTCCCAAAATGTTGCATAGTCGTAGGCAGTTGTTGCCTTTATGTGGTTGCCCAATTCTACCAAACATTTTCTGATAAAATGTCAATGGGCTAAAATATCTACATTCCTTCTCTCCAAAAAAATATTATCTCGCTGCTGCATGTTCCTAGAGTTCTCTGATTTTAATAATAGGTGCCAATTTTATATGGATACACTATCAACGGCTCAGAACAAAGCACAGAATGGGAAATCGCCAATTCATTTGCATTTAGTTTGCCAGTGTTTCTATTGCCAGTATTTGACAGGCCTTTTGCCTCGTCGTGCAGTATCTAGCAAAAAGAGCCAAGAATGAACGGACCTGGCGCCATCTTCATAAACATACATATACACAGTGTAGCTGCTTTATCCAAAATACTTCAACAAACAGCGGAAAATCAGATTGTAATGCTCTACTTCATTATCTTAGGTGAAAAGTTCACTTTGTGAATAAGAAATTATTACTTAGATTTTTACTTACAGAACCAGTGTGCATTAAAGTGTTCAATTTTTAAAATTTGCATGGAACCAATACTTCTGGCATTATAATAGCAACTTATGAAAGCAAATCTCGCGAAGGTTTATTGCAGACTTGAAAACTGCATTAAATATTCTAATTTTCAAGTCAGCCTTATCAATTTTAATTTAGCTAGTGATCATTGTTTATTCAGATTAACATTCAAGTGCTTATTTTCCCCAATCAACATTTGTCTGGATTTTAAGGCTGAATAGCCAGAATTTACAGACTGACAGAATGGCACCTCCTTTGCTGTGTGATTGATTCTATGCTGCAGTGCCACCTGTACTCAGTGCTGAAAAGAAATCTTGCAGCTCCATTCTAATCATGGTGCAGCAGCTGCGTCAGTGTGTCGTGGCCAGCACCAGGATCGTTTACCTCGCTCCACATGTACCGTACATGGGCAATTGGAATGCCTACCTATGACAGCCAAGATAGGTAGCAGCAAAGTTAATGAAGTGTATAAAATCTCGGCTGGCACCATGACCAGGCCAATGCTTTCAGAGTGCGGACTGAGGTGTCGGCTCCTGGAAGAGGACAGGAGCTGAGTGGGCAAGCACTCCGTTTCACGAGTTCGATGTTGACATTTTCCCCCCTCACGCTTGTAGAATCAAAAAAACACATTAGAAATTATTTTGTAGCTGGGGATTACTGAAAAATACATCCAATATGTTCCAGCAGAAGCTATGCATTCATTATATTGCTGTAAGAATAGATGTTAATTTAGCAGTTGTAACACAAAATGAACAATTAATTCTTAGGTACAAGCATGCTCTTAAGCCTCCAAAAGATCTACACTGATCTACATCAGAGGCTTTCTGTCCCCCTCCATACATACTAGGTCATATGTGTTTATCCCAAATTTTAAAACCCTTATCATGTACTTCCTCTTTGACTGGAAAAGCACTGACCTCTTGGTTGGAGATTTTAGCCTGTACTTCTGTTCATGGATGACTAATCACAGCAGGCCCACAGCAGAGCTTTAGAGCAGAACCACAAATACATCATTCCTGGCGTTGTAAATCAAAGCCTCAAAGAGCATCATTTAGCCCGCAGCTAAAATTGCTTGTTTATCAGATAGTGCCTGAGTACAAGACGGAGAAGTTCCTCGTAAATCTCAGAGACCTTTTACCGTATATACTTATGCAGGCATGCTGGCTCCTGGGAGGCTTTCAGAGGTTTAATGAGTCCAGGCTACTTAAAGAGCTGGGCCTACTTCAGCATAGGTAGTTCCCTGGTAGTATTTGGCTCTATATTATCCACTCACTAAGATAGCATGAGTAATTTATCTAAGGAAAAGCACTGAAGTCTCTCTAACAGAGTCTGCATCCCTATTTTAATGGTGATATCCTTTTGATGTCATGACCTTTCAAACTATGGATACAGATCTTAATTTATTATGAGAAAAGACAAGATTATTAACTGATTTTACAGGTTAGTTTGCATACCTGACCCTGAAAGAAAAAAATCTTTGACTTGTTGACTTGTGAAAATGACTTTTTTAAAAAAATACAGCCATCTATTTGTAAACACTTAATGTGTTATTGTTTATTCAGGATCAAATCTGTGAAGAATTACATGGAGCAATTTAGCACATATGCAGGTAGCAAGGCCTTTGTGGAAAAGCTATAATTATCAGGTGTATTCAAATGTAGCTGGAGGCAGAATCAAAGTCTGACTATTACACTTGACCTCTGTGTATCTGGAGGATAAAGTAAACATGCTGCAACTTTGCAGTTGCTACAGTGAGGGAATGGAGTACATCGATTCCTTGCAATGATTAGCCATACAGGGATAAGCCCTCTTCTTATTATGCAGATTAGTGGCACTCTCAGTTCAAACATATTGTACAGATGCTGGAGAGCAGCTGCTTATACAGATGGTAGGTACCAATACCATTAGCATTCTTCTATTGTCTGCAGTCTGCTTGTTTAGGATCTAATGAAACTGCTTACAGGGTATTCACTGCAAGAAAAGAAAACAATATATATTTACCACAGATTAGGCAATTCAAATGGAACAATAATTTGTATTACAAAAGGACATTAAAATAATTTAATGCAATTATTATTATAGCCGAAATCCTCATACAGCCAATTTGCCAAATAAAATTATGGAGTTAATGCACGTTTAAAATGGGATATTTTGTACTCAGTGGTGAGATCTTATGCTAATATCATACTATTTCAAGTCAAGTCATTTTTTGAGCAGTTTGATCCAACAAATAAGGTTTTTATAATACATATTCACATCCATCACTAATTTATACCCAGATAGAATGCGATGTTTTTTATGTGTTGACTGAAGCTGAACATGAAAACAAGAGTTATTTCACATGAAGAGAAAGGGTTTACTCTGCAACATATGTAGTTATTGATTATCATTGGAATTACTTTAAATATGGCAGGGGTCTATATATTGATTTCTTTTTAAATCCTACATAAACAGTATTCTTGAACATGTTCCAGCTGTTCTGCTTTGAAACATTTGTGGGATTTTGCAGAAATATGGTGTTAATCATTATCAAGTGTTTCAACAGCTAACAAAGTGAAAATGTGAACACTTTCAAATCATATAGTTCAGTATATGTGAATTCCAGCATTTATTATGAAAAAAATACTTCTGTGTCACTAAAAATCCTTTAGAGAATTTGATTTTTATTCTGCAGACAACAGTACTGTACTTTATTCAGTAGGTAGGGGAGATAAAAGCACCAAATATAACAAGGCTTGCATAAAAACAAGAATTAATGTACCACAGTCCAGTGACCAATTATATGAAAAGAAAAACATGAGAATTCTGAATATTATAACCTTGCCATGATCAATTTGCATATTTCAGGATTTTACCAATAATTACCCATGCCACTTGCTGTACACGGACATGAACTTGTACATTCCTCTCCACATTTACTTCATTGCAATAATGTACAATAATAACAGTTGTAATTAATGTAATCTTTAAAGAATGGCCCACTGTTTGCTGCAGCAAGACACCCAGTGGCATCTGCCATTATTTAGTTAGACTGGCAACTGCATCTTGTTCCTCAAACAGTTTTCCCTTCTAAATTGTCAGAAGCTTGAAATGCTCATGTGTGCACAGTGAGGGAAACGATGCATCTGGGATCTGTGCAAACAATGCCAACAAGAGTAAGAAATTGGTAAAGAAATCAAGAGCAGGGAGAAGTTGAGTGCATCATTTTGATGTCCAAGCAAGTTACAGGAATGGAAGAAGTGCGAAGGAGAACTGAAAAGAAGGAGAAAGAGAAAGAATGAGATTCCTTCATTTGAACAGTTCCTTTTGGTGCCAGCAATATTGATGGATATGGATGGGAAGTGTAAGAATGGGTGCTCTTGTCCATACTTCCCATCGTAAATGAGCTGGGTTTAGGACACAGCTACAATGCAAATACAACATTTCAAAATATCTAATAGGTGTTGCAGTTAGCTCATTTTTGCAAAGCACTAACAGCAATTTGTGGATTCTCACATTTCACAATGTCTGCCGTTGCGGAACATTTGTGGACAAGTAAGATCCGATGCTGTAGCTTCATTGTTATTTGACATCAACAGTTGTGTCACTTTTTTCTGAGCAATAAATGTAATATTGACATTCCTTAAAGTATATTCAGTATTTAACATACAGCAAGTTCATGTCAAATAACATGCAAGATAGAAAAATTGAGAGTATCACCTTCTCTCAGTTATGCTTATTGAACTTTTGGATTCAACTTGGCCAGTTTAAATAATGTTAGTTGCTATCCTATCATATCAGCTTACTTTCCAAACATGGGCTTCAGGTTACAACTGAGGAGAGTGACAAAACTTCACATTTGTCAAAATAACATTGCTTTTTGGGGTAAAATATGAATTCTCAAAATAACCAATAGTTCAATTAACTTAATAAATCACTAGTATTCAAATCAAAATAGAAAATTAAAATCTTCAGAATAACCTAGCATAATTACTATGATACAGGACGACTGGGTTGGGGGCTAGCACAAAATGGATGAGAATGAAGCAAATACTTGTTCCGCAGCCCGTCCAATTTTCTCTCCACTTAGGTTAAGTTAAAGAAAATAGTCTTGCAGAGCTGTCAATGACTGCCGTGCAAAATTCAGTTTTTAAAGGATAAAATGTTCAGCACAGAAAGCTAGGATAGAATGGGCAGAGTTAAATAATTGTTAACAATATTATTCTGTTATCATCACAATGATAACAAATTAATAATTTTGAACTATAATTTTTATTTAACGTATTAGTTCTCAATTCATTGATGATTTTGGAAGTTTAATTATTTTAAACCATTTTTCCCCACAGGTTTAAAAATAAGTTTCAGTTTGACCTGATAACCTACATGGGGCACTTATGCAACATAATGGGGCATTTATTGAAAACTGAAACTTGTATGTAAACCTTTCTCTGCATTTTCTCTCACCATTTCTTTATATACTGTCTTCAAAGCAAACATACCTGAGATATCATCAAAGCTCACCTCAAAGTAGGATTCAGTAAATCACACCCTATTACTGGAGCCAAATGTACCAGAGACATTTTTTATGACTTAGTGAGGGTGGGTAAATTGCCTTAGGTGATGGTGACTCAACAATGAATTACAACCTTACTAATGGAAAGTACAATGTGGAGGCTGCTTGTAATCAGATGTTTTTGCCTGGTTTCACCATGTGACAATACAAGCCATAAACTGGAGAAAGCCCAAGCAGTTAAAAGATACTAATATCCACATTACTTGTCACTTATTTCATATGCCCTTGTGCACCTAATGATGTGTACTTATTCAGATTTTGGTCAAGACCAAACCTAGCTTAAAAACTGATGTTGAATACCATAGGCATGTTATAATAGCATTAGAGAGACATAATCCTTTTTATTGGCCTTCTTAAGCTGACATTTAAAACCTTCAGTCTTGCAAAACACTGTGTTTTATGTATTATAACCTAGTCAAGACCTTTTGACTTATGCATTTTAAACTGACTTGTGATTATAGTGTCACAGAAACTAAGTGTTATCTTGGCACAATGATCAGAAGTAATAGCACATTCATTTTCTCTATAAAGTACACAGAATCTTCTGTAGGTCCATCAATGTACATCAGTTAACCAGTTTCCAAAAGCTTTCAATGACAGGTTGCATAGATCTTGAAACCTTGATTGTCTTAACAAAATATTAGGTAGAAAGCAGTCTTGTTACAATCAGAATGAAAGGACTGTCCAAGACTACTTATGTGTATGCAATATTTGGAAAGGTAATATCTTAATGATGAGCCTTGAAAATATTAGCCAACAATTGATTTTTATAATTAATATTTTAATATATTTAACTTTATAACACTTGAAAGATAACATAAAACTCAGTATCTACATGGTAATAAACAAAGGAAGCACAAAAGCCTGCTTAAATTAATACTTACCTGAGCAATGGACTGAATAATAGACAGCGTGGAGCCACAGTGAATGAATTAAACTAACACTCAATCATCCACTATATTATGATGTGAGAAACAACTACTTGTAACTTCCACCTTAATCCAAATACTCCTCTTACTGTTCATGTTTCAGTTCAATAACTGTTTCCCTTTCCACAGATGCTGGCCAACATGATAAGCATTTCCAGTATTTCCTGTTTTTGTTCCCTATTTCAAAGAGTCTGCCATCTACTTGGATTTTAACATTGCAAATTTGGTGGATTAGGGTGCATTGATAATGCCCACAGACAGATAAATGTTGTTGAAGATAACATCATGACAAGAAGAAAATTATTTGGAGTGAAAAATGTTTGAAATCTGCTGGATAGTTTTCTTGGCTGACATTAATGGCATGAGCACAATTCAGACAAAGTAGGCTACCTGTGTGGAATATTAGAGAATTCAAAGCCTCTTAACATTTGGATTTTGTGTGATTTTTAAAAAAAATCTTGATTCAACATTCAAGTTGCTAGAATCAGCTACTTCAATAACTCCGGTCTTTACCCCAAGACTGAAACAAACATGAACCGTACAAATAATATTGAATAACAATAACACTGAAAATTATGATTTTAAAAATCTTGAAGCATTTGCTTTTACAAAGAAAAACCTGACAACTGTGCAAACAATTAACAGGTTAAATATCACTTTCATATTAACTTCCAATAATTTTAAATAAGGTTTCTCAACTGAAGGAATTGATCTTCTTATTAAAAACACTTATTATTATTGGCAAATATACTTTCAGTATGCTCTTAAAAAAGACTTTTAAATATCAATAATTGTTTTCATTCTATTAGTGTGCCGAATGTATTGGTTCATTTAATGTCTTACAGTGTGATTTTGCAAACTAATTTTATTTTGGGTGTATTTTAGATCTAATTTCTTCACTGTACGCAAAGTGGAACTACAGCCAATACTGCGCGTTATAACGGCCGTCTGGCAGTGCTTACGCAGTACCAAACAGAAGGAATACAGAAAAAAGGCAATTTATTTTCAATTCTTTTTTCCCTGTTGATAGATTAGACAAAGTGAATAGATTTTGCATTTTACAAAACACATGAATTGAAGAGATTACAAGAAAATATAGGACTGATCTTGCCTATAGTGACATAGGATAAGAAAAAATACTTATGAAGCTTCTGCTGCAGATTTCTTTAAACCGTTATGATGGTGAATATCTGGAAGCCGTCTCGCGGCCCTGTGAGTATGCCCGAATTGCTTGTTAGGGAGCAGAGGCAGTTTTGAAGGGAACCACAAAATCAAAATTTGTTGCCAAGCAATGCGGCAACGTACTGGCCCAGAATTTATGATGAGATTAACAAGATAACCAACACTTGCCATTACCAGGGAGGAAGCCAAACAACAGCCTCAAGTTTACACATGCAGGTGAAATTGCAGAAGTTCCCAAAAGCTATTCATCACCCTGCCACAAGATGAACTGCATTAATCTTTGGTGAAGCAATTAAGATTACGATTATCCTAATTTGTCACAGGTACATTGAAACGTACAGTGAAATGTGTTGTTTGCATCACATCAAATCAGCAAGGATTGTGCTGGGCAGCCCACGAACGTTGTCACACTTACAGCAGCAACATAGTATGCCCACAACTGACTAAGCCTAAGTGCCGGTCGTTAGGATGCAGGAGGAAAGACAGTGATCAGTGAGAATGTACAAACTCCCTACAGACACGGCGGGAATTGAACCCCAATCTTACAGCTGGCACTGCAAAACTTGGTGTTATTAATTAACAAAATTTTCACCTTATCCCATATTATTACTACAATGAGATTTGAAAAATGTCTTCACTGTTGAATTGTGAATGGGTACTACTTCATAAATCACTCTTAAACGTGCTTTCAGACTCTGTGAAATTGTACTGTTTAATTCTCTCGATAAGTACAATGAAATTCCATGGATTTAAGAGAAAATAAACCTGATACAAACTCAAAATGGCATCTAGTTCTAACTCAATTTAGTTGAATGTTCCTATGTTAATGCTCAGTTTACATTCTTTTCCAATTCTATAATTCCATTGGCTGGTCAGGGTGCTTGATGACCTCATTGTTGTTGTACATTGTATTTCTTCTACAGAAGACACCAGACAACTTACATCAGAGAAAATGCAAGTTTTTGTAGGTATGTTTGTATGTATGTTTCTTTAAGGTCATAATGAGCCATTTCTTTATTGATTAGAGTCATTAAGAGATGTAGCATGGTCAGCCCATGTCAGCCGTCACCTACTCATTCACACTATTCCTACATTAATCCCATGTTTTGTTCTCTACTCATTCTCTTCATCCCCTCCCCTAATCCATCACTCACCTACTTGTTAGGGGCAATTTACAATGGCCGAGTAACTTAGAACCTGCACACTCCACAAAAACAGCACTCAAAGTGAGGATTGATCCAACCCTTCGATGCTGTGATGCTCCAGCTTTACTAACTGCACCAATGTGTTGTTCATGACAATGGAAAATGCACCCGATTATATATTACTGAATTTAAAAGTGTCTAATCGCCTTTCAATTGCTTTGAAAATGTTTTCTGTTAGAAGTTATACAAGCCACATTGTTTCTGTGATTCACTTGAGGTGAATGATACGCAGATCTATGGAAAGCAGTGGCGCGGTAGCGTAATGGTTAGTGCAATGCTTTACAGTGCAGGCAACCCAGGTCATCCCCACCGCTGCCCGTAAGGAGCTTGTACGTTCTCCCCATGGGGTCCCTCCGGGCGCTCTGGTTTCCTCCCACAGAAAAGGACGTGCTAGTTGGTAGGTTAACTGGTCATTGTAACTTGCTCCATGATTAAGCTAGAATTAAATTAGAAGATGGCTGGGCGCTGTGGCCCGAAATACCAAAAGGGTCTTTTCCATGCTGTGTGTCAATAAATAAATAATCGTTGAAAGGAAAGACATTGGCCACAACAGTACCTCTGAAATTCAGATCATAAATAGGATTCACATCAAAAACGTTGATACGATTTCTTAATAATTTTACCTCAGGCTGAATTGAACAGTCTTACTGAACATGATGCGGCCAGAAAATCTGAAGTATGGTAGGATTCCATGTAATGCTAACATTTCTTTTTAAAAAATCTGTCCTGGTCAGGAACCCAGCCAATACAAAGATTATTAGAGTAATTCAGGTAGATTTAATTTGAACCTACCTTGGAGATAGTTCTGAACAAACTGGTTTAACAGCAATTGCTTCCATGTCAAACTGCACAGGCAGAATCAATACAGATCAGCCCAGTGCAAGCTTCTGTTGATTCTAACATCATAGCGGCTCACTAGGGGTCACTAGTAAAATCTATTCAAAGTTGATCTCTGGTTGAAAAGACAGACTGATTCCAATTAAACTGCTCTGGAACTTTTCAAGTTATATTGTGAACTTCAATTGAACTTCATTTGTTTAAAAGAGATACTATCCCATTATATTGGTCACTGCAAGCTGTTTCAAAGTTACTTTATGTGAAATCTGAAGGAAAAACATTTTCTGAGACTTGCATCTTTATTAGTTTTACTTGGCCTAAAACATGTCCATAAAAATGTAGTGAGAAGTTTAAATATTTATAATTCTGCAAGGTTAGCTATTGTTAATCAAGATGCCCAATTTTGCATTATATAAATAATTTCATATCACTAATTCCAAATATTTCTTTGTGGTTCAAATGCACATATTTTGTTTAATTAATTCAATGCATTTCAAGTCATCAGTAATAAATAGTTAGCCATATACGTGACTACAATTTCACTGAACATCAGCTGAGAAAATGACAGTATTAATGTTCACATTAATAGTTTCAAAGCAACGATGACCTGGTTCACCTGGTTCCCACTCATGTAAGGAAAACGACCACAGTACTTTTCAGCAGTGGAGGTAAATGCTCAGCAGGGAAAAGGAAAGACTTGGAGGGCAATGAGAAGAGAGATCTGGGGAGAAGAAATAACTATGAGAATAGCGATTTTCTTTTTGGATGAAAAGAATGCCTAAAAGATGGGGAAGAAAGGTTAGATGGAGGGGAAGAAAGGAGCAGAAGCAAAAGAATAAATTAAAGAGAAAGATATAGAATTTTCATGACAGTCAATTATTATGATTGTAATCTTTGGTGGAAATACTGCAAAAATGGGTAAACTAGACATGTGGTGCATGGCAATTCAGAAATGAGTTATTGTGTTCCTTGTATTTATGGGACAAGCACACTTCTAAAGCTATTACTTAGCTGTAAACTATTTGGGACATCCGGAGATTGTAGCATCTGCTATATAAATGCATATGCTTTCCTTTCTGGCTCTGGTATATATGTTAGGCTCTTGGCAAAATGCTGAAGATCCCTGTGGAAGTTATTGACACAGATTTTCAAAAGGCTTCTGAGGAGAGATAAACCAAAGTAAAGGGATTTTGGAAAAACGTTCCCAGGGACAAGCTACGATGATTGGAATATTGATGCCTAATAATGAAACAGCAGAATTAGAGGACAAGCTGCAAGTTTGAACATTGAGAATGCAAAGCGTGTGTTTGATAAACATGGTACATGATCACACTAACAACATGGGGTCAGGCACTGAAGGGATTTAAAAACTGGGAGAAAGATGCTGGGATTGGTGTACAAAGTCAGGGAGCAGATGGATGTTGGCAAGCATTGAAGATAGATGCTAATTAACTCCACGTCTGAATACTGCAATCAATATATACTTTTTTATACATTTGAACAGTTTAGTTTGAAAATGCGAAATGCAGTTGTGAAGATATTGGCAGCTGGTTCTATTAAACCTGACAGTTCTTGAAGGTTACTTATACACAAATGTATTTAATGTTATTCTTAAAAGACATGATTACTTATTTATCAGTATATGGTAGCATTCACTAAACTTCTATCACTCATTACATGGTTGAAAAATAATAATATTCTGTAGATTTATAATCTCTTGTGATCTTCAAGTACTTGTTAAAATGTTGCAAAATAGTCAAATTATTCATAAATTTAATTTCTTCATTAGAATCATAGCCTGTGATAAATTTTAAGTTGTTTTTTTCTTAGTAATTTCAAAATGTTACATTTTTAAGATACTGAACAGGCATTATGACTTGAATTAAGAAATCAACTTCTATCGCATTAGTATATTTAGCAAATCTCAGAAAATTCTATTCAGCAAACTACTGCTCCATGGCCTTTATTTCCTTTGGTCTGACATATTTTTTTTTAGTTTAGTACCTTGTGAAATTTCACTCATAAACCATTCCCCAGGCAGGATCTACCCTGAAAGGCTTTCAAAGTCTGCCTTACTTTTGTCAGAAAGTGAGCGAGCAGGCATGTGCATGTAGAAGGAGTGTAACAAAACCCCAATACAGACTGAGCTAAGTCACTGACTCCCTCAATTATTATTACTGATGAGCAAAATGATCTTTGCTGGTTTACCACTGAGAACAATAGACTTGCCTCTCCACCGTGTACTGCAAACTTGCTGGGCTGCAGAAAACACATGAAGGGCAACACCGGAAAGGTCCCTGATTTTACTTAAGAAGGCGTTTCATTCTCTTGGTGCATAATGAACTCTTCAAAAATGTTATGCTTTTATTTTGACGTGCCGTAAACACCACCCTCTCCAGAGTGTGCACTGTTTTAAAGGAAGAGAAATTTCTTGAAATAAAATCTTGACTGCACTTTACAAAAGTTGAACATTTGAAGCTCTTATACAAAATAAGATGTGCATTTAATAAAGTACATTGGAGCAAACTGAGATGTACTAGTCAGAGGCTGAGCCCACTTGGGGTCAGTCTTGCACACAGCACTCTGAAGGGGAGGGGGTGGATACGGAAATCATGAGCACATTGTTTCAGCCTTCAAATGACCATGAAGAATTGCTGATTATGCAAGTTAGACTTAATATTATTAGAAATTCTACTTGGATTGTTCCATAACAGATGTTTGCTGGGCACCACCATGCTGTCTGCATATAAAGTTATGCTAATTTGGCTGTGTTTTCCATCAAGTTAGCTCTAAGTCATTACAGCACTTTGTTACCCTAGGTCCTTCTGTCTAACTAATAATTGGCTATTATTGATATTAATTAACATTTTTTGCACCTTCCCCAGTTTTGACCCAGTATCTGTTTGTAAGTTTAATTACAGTCCCCTATTATATGCCAAAATGTGGGTCCTACAACAGTCACAAGCCATTCATCAAAAAAGAAACAAGGCCAATTAAACAGGCAGCCAGACAGTGTCTTGATTTGCTGTTGACTGCTTCTTGATCGCTATTATAAATTGCTAATAGGGCAGAAACTGCTAAGTACTGCAGCTGTAGGAGGTAGTGACTGCTCAGTACATGCCTGGTGATTGGGAAGAGGGACCTGACGAGAGCTGCCTATCACTTTGCATTTGCTTTGAAAGCTTTTAATGCAAGAACTTACTCCCCCACCCCACTGAAAGATGATAAAGTTCATCAAAATTAATAATGTTAGGGTGTTGGCCTGCTATATTCTGCTGTCTTATGATCTGGCCTTTAAGCAGAAGTCCAAATTGTTCAGGCTGCACTGTGTAAGCCACAAAGAGTATACTCCATCTATTATTCTATAATAAGGGCTGAGACTGAAGGTTTTTATGGCCACAGATCAAGAGATCATAATAGAAGCATATTGACAGACTTTTTTCTTTAATACTCCCGGGGAGCAACCATTGTAGGAAAATATATCAAAACACCATCAGCAGCACTTGGATCCACTGTGTAAAATCAATACTGAGCCGTATATGGCTTGAGTTTTAACAGTTCTCCTCAGTCATTTGTACAATGTGCATCTGTGCAGTTTTAGACCCTAGAGGCTGATGTAGCTTAGCAACTGTGAGGCTTACACCGATTAGCTACAAATGAAGTACTGTATGGCTATCAAAGCAATTGTTCATGGTTGCCTTTGTAGGGAAGATTGAACTAATTGAACATGATACAGTATGAAGTTAATTAACACCCATGAGTTTGTTAATTGCCTCTCAGTTCTCTAGGCTGCTCTCAGCTTTTGGTTTTGCATGCAAAAGTCCCTCGTAAACTGCAGGGCTCATTTCTGGTTGAATTCAATCTGCTTTATGATAAAATATTCCTTATGCCTTTAACTGACAGCAGTGATCAAGAACTTGCTGTTAAAAAACATTAGTATTGATAGAAATACTAATTGAATCTAACATCTGGTCAGCATTTTGCCCACTGTTTGCCATTCTCTCAGTTGACTCTTTGGTCTGAAAATTTAAATCAGTTGTCTTGATTCCAAGCTGTTTTCTCGGAAAGCTAGAGAATGATTTTGGCAGGCCAGCTCCTCCCTGTATTGTCATATGTATGGCAGGATGGGTGCTTCAGATTGACACTTTACTCCAGAAACATAACTTAATATACAAAAGTTAATGTTCCATCATTGTGTGGGGAGCATATGCTCTGTAGGAAGTGCAGTATTCAGCTGAATGGAGTACTGTAGCCATGTCACAGTTGTTCAGCGAAGGTTCTCCGGCTTTCTTTGCTGTTTCTTATGCCTCATTCAATCTATGCTAGTGAGGTTGCTCCCTTGAGGAAGGCTTCTAGTTCCCAATTACAAGTTCTATCATCAATCATAAGTATTATTTATTCAGCAAAATGAATTGCTAATTAATAACTGATGAGCATTATGGCCTCCAAGTCTGTAAAGCTATTAATTAAGGCTGGCAAGTGGGATTCTGCTCATGACGGGTTACCTGGCAAACTTTCATAACAATTAGTACAAAGGGTTGCGAGGGCATTCGTCCATCATGATGGAAATCAGCGCATTTTGCTTTCCTATATGACTAATGTTTATATTGGGCTGCCCAATTAAGCCATCTGAAAAATTCTGAATGTAGGATCTGGCAACTTTGAACTGAAGCGTTGCAATCAGAAAGCTAACTGTCTGTGTGTTACGTCATGAGTGTCAAGTTGGAACACAACTTAATGATTGATTTGTTTACAGGACAATGTAATGAAAATTGTAATGCAGAGAGAAACAGGGTATCATGCAGATAACATCGGAATCTCAGCCAATAGCTTGGATTAATTTGTTGCATATTAAAAATCGCATTTCTCTGTTGGAAAGATACTCTCAGTCCCCTCTGACCTCTGCTAATAAAATGCACCATTGCTGGTTCAGATATTAGAATTCACAATTTGAGTGTAAAGGTAATTTTTATATGTTGTTGTACAATAGGGAACTTGGATCTAGAAAGCCTACGAGGAAAGCACTATACCAACATTGCTGTGGGCACCAATGATCCTAATGTAAACTTCAGTTGCTTCGTCCTCCAATCAGCAAATTTCCTAGTAACACCAAGATGTGGGGTGTAGTGGACAGCGTGGAAGACTATCAAGGCTTGCAGCAGGATCAGACCAGCTGGAAAAATGGGCTGAAAAATGGCAGATGGAGTTTAATGCAGACAAGTGTGAGATATTGCACTTTGTTAGGACCAATAAGAGTAGGTTTTACACAGTGAGCGGTAGGGCACTGAGGAGTGTGGTAGAACAAATGGACCTGGGAACACAAGTCCATAATTCATTGGAAGTGTTGTCACAGGTAGACAGGGTCATACAGAAAGCTTTTGGTACATTGGCCTTCATCAATCAAAGTATTGGACACAGGAGATGGCATGTTGTGTTGAAATTCTACAGGACATTGGTGAGACCTAATCTGGAGCATTGTGTGTAGATTTTGTCACTTACCTGCAGGAAAGATGTAAATAAGGTTGAAAGAATACAGAAAAAAATTTACAAGGATGTTGCCCAGACTGGAGGATCTGAGTTGTAGGGAAAGATTGAATAGGTTAGGACTTTATTCCTTGGGAAATAGAAGACTAAGAGGAGATTTGATAGAGGTATACAAAATTATGAGGAGTATAGGTAGGGTAAATGCAAGCAAGCTTTTACTTCTGAGGTTGGGTGGGACTGGAACATGAGAGGAAACTTCACTCAGAGGGTCATGAGGGCGTGGAAAGAGCTGCCAGCACAAGTGGCGCATGTCAGCTCAGTTTCAATGTTAAGAGAAGTTTGAATAGGTTCAAGGATGATGGAATATGGAGGGTTATGGTCCCAATGCAGGTTGATGGGAGTAGGTAATTTAAATAATTTAGCATGGACTAGATGGGTCAAAAGGCCTATTTCTCCGCTGTACTTACTATGAGTTTATAACTCAGAAACGAGCCAATCAAAAGTGAAAGGATATATTAGAATAGAAATTGAAATCGGGAGGCCATACTCGGAGGGGATGACTAGTGCCTGTGTTTTGCAGCAGTCATAGAGAAATTGTTACAGATTATTAGGCATGGGATAATTTTTCGGAGTTATGGGATAGAGGCAACTGCCAGTTAATTCAAACAAGAAACAGTCTTTAAAGAAGCTTTACATGTTATCTCCCAGTGCAATCAAAACTGTGTTTAAAATGCCAGTTAACGATAGGATACCAGTTAGTAGATTTGCTTTGGAAATTGATAAGGCAATCACTTCTATTGACACGTGCACAATGTAACATCCATTTGTACCCTAAGGACATCAAAACCAGCCATTGGGACATTGTAATTCTGTACCATTATAACTACACAGGGGAAGCCAGTATGTTTATCAGTGATATCCCATGGTGATATTAGGGAGGGTATTACGTGTCCTTCCCCTTTATTAACACATCATTAAGGACATACTTACTCCACTTAATACACAATTCACAACACATTAGTTTTGTCAATTAGTAATATTCTGGCTGTTTGTAGATCCAGCGAGCCATGCCTCAACACTATAGCAAAAGTAGTATATTATGGATGCCTGGTGTTTTGTGCTTGGAATCCCTTGGGCCAGTCACCAGTATTTGAATATTCAAAGAGATTTTGTAAGTTGAGCTGTGCTCCTATTGTAAATGTGCAGTTCTGAAGAGTTACCAGCCTATACTCAAGGTGTAGAAGTAGGTACTTCTAAACATCAAAACTGTGCTTACATGATCCTTGTTAAACTTTGTGTTTGAAAATATACATGACTGCTGTGTGTTAACTGATTCTTCAGAAGACCTTTTACACCCATGAGTTTCAGTCTCAATATGGCTCAGTCACGGCAGAGATACAGCCTGTCTACTGAGTCCATATAGACGGTCAACCATATACACTCATCCTTACTTTATTCTCCTCATATCCTCATCAGTTCCCACACATTCTGTGCTCCCTGACATATCAGGTACAATCTATGGTGCCCTGTTAACCTTTCAACCCATACCTGGGATGTGGAAGGAAACTGATGAACCCAGAGGAATCCCATGCAGTAATGGGGAGAACATGCAAAACTTCTTTAGACAGCACTAGAATTAGAATTGAACCCAGGCAGCAGTGTCTCAACTAGTTGTGTGCCTCTCTGCCTCCCTAGAATAGAGGCTGGAGTAGAATGTAGAATGATCAGAGCCCATTCTCTGGGAAACAAGTTATGTTGGTATAGGTGAAGCCTAAAGTTTGGGCTGTGGCTCAGAGTGGTTGGTAGTTGTGTTGGGATCAAGGATCAGGAAAGGAAGGTAATGGAGAATGTGCTGGCAGGGAACTACAGCCAAGGGTGGCAAGAATAAGTGTTGACATAAAGCTCATCTTGGGAGATTTTTGAGGAATCTCATTGTTGTGTGACTGGATGCTTCAACAAGAGGAGGGTGTGGGTATATGAACGGAGATGGTGCTGTCAATGTAGAGACCCAAGTGGTAAACAGACTTGTCTTTGTAACATCTCAATCCGGCACTGCATTGTGAGGAACTAGATGCCCCAAGTTTGGTTAAAAATTGTTTGTCCAAGAAAGATATAGTAAAAGATCTCCCACATTACTCCAGGTAGTGTTGTACAGGGAACGTCATTTTCTCATGCAGAACTGACATGGAACCCAAAGTAGGAGCCATCAGGCCAAGCTTTCCAAATGTGCAAATGGTCATGATCACACCCCACTCAGGAAAGAACATCAAGTCAAAACAAAATTGATTGTGAATTTCTAGGCAATGGACTGTAATTAAAAGTTGAAAATTGAGTAAAGTTATTACATCTGAATCTTATAGAAAGTGTTCAAATTGAAGTGTGCCTTACAGAAGCAGTATCCGTACCAACTAGATAATGGCACGCCAATATTTGAATAATAGTAGTCTGAAAAGACCTGCTTATTCCTACCCAGCTGATCTGAAAACCAGATATTCTCCTGGGAGGAGAAAAGAATGAAAAAAAAAGTCCAAATTTTTGGAAATAAAATCAGTATGTTACCTGTCACACAACTTTAGAGAACCAGTAACAGTACAAGAGACATGTCTGACTCTGATTACACTAGACAACAAAGATTTTGCTTCCTGACTATTTTTGGGTGTATTTTATGGATTTTGAGCTGCTAATCATGCAAATCACCAGGGAATTTCCCTATCACACACAATTTTTTTGAAATCGTCTGTCTCAATTTGTAATTCAAGTCAATTAAAGTGTTGCCCACAATGTAAGCTGAAGTGTTTTCTATCCTACCCAGGCATGCTTAGGCAGGTGCTGCATAGCAGGATGGGTTTTAGAAAGGCTATAAATTTCTGTGAAGGATTTCAATATTTGAAACAGATATTTCACAGAATAACTGATGCCAAGATTAAGGAAGGCATTTTTATTGGTCCACAAATCAAACAGGTCATCAATGATGGGCAATTCAAAGAATTTTTAGTGGGACTGGAAAAAAATCTTATGGAAGTGATTCAAGGATGTTGTTGAAAGTTTTCGACAACTACAGAGCACCAAACTATATTCAGCTGGATGACAACATGCTTCAAACAGACAAAACCATGAAGTGCAACATGTCACTGAAGATTTATTTTCTGTATTCTCATTTAGACTTCTTCCCTGCAGATCTAGGCACTATCAGTGACGAGCACGGTGCAAGGTTTCACCAGGACATTGCAGTCATGGAGAAATGGTATTAGGGCAACTGGAATCCATCATTGCTGGCTGATTATTGTCGGACATTTAAGCAAGAAGCCCTAGACATTAACTCTAAGTGAAAATGAAAATCATCAACAAAACATTTTTAGCTTAGTTGATCTATTGCAAAGCATCAGCACTATCATACAATTAAACACATTACATTCAGTCAAAGTTAATTTATTGTTTCTCCAAATTCCTATGTGATACAGGTAGTTTGAAATTATATTTGTATTCAGCTTCAGGCAGTCTATCATAAACAAAAAAAATCTGAGAAAGCATCTCTTGCGAAAAAAATTGTTGTCCAGTGTTTTTGTTACCAATTACACCGTAAATCCTTGAAGGTGGTCACTCCTGTAATCAGATAAACATTTGGGTCTCACTTGACATTATCCAGTAAATCAGCAGCCATCAGCCACGTTTGTTCTGCTGATCTACTACATTTCCTTGAGAAGAGAAGCACATCCTGAGATCTACCCCAATCCATTTGAGATGTGGGATATATGGAACAGTCCTTGTTTCAGTCTTACAGTGAGTGGATGGAGATGGGTCGAAATATATTTAAGACAGCTAGATTTTTGCATAGCAGGGGAATTAAAGGAAATAGGGAAAAGTCAAGTAGGTGGAACGGAGTCCACAGTCAGTTTATTGAATGGCAGAGCAAGCTTGACAGGTTAAATGTCCTGTTTCTCCCCCTATTTCTTATGTCCTTATGCATCTTCCCCTCCTCTGCCCTTTCAGTGTTCCAAATGTACTTTACCTTCCACGAATCCCAGGTGCACACTTTCCACTCCAGTAAACACTCCCCTTAACAAGGAGCCACAGGTGACGTAGCATCTGCCCTCGTACTTTATCCCTTCCCGCCATCCAGGGACCTAATCAGTCCTTGCCGATGCAGCAGAAACCTAGTGTACAGCGTTTAGTGCTCACAGTGTAGTTTCCTCCACACTGGAGAAATCAGAGACAGGCTGAGGAATAACTTGCTGAGGAATTAAGTTCAGTCCATTGCCAGAAGGAATGAATGAAGAGCAGGGAGTCCTGTTGCAGACCACATTAATTCTCTATCCCACCCTGGCATATTTATCTTCTGCATCGTTGTAATGAAGCTACTGTGAATGTACATAATGGGCGATCTAACTTGGTTCCTCAACACCACTTCTTTAGTCAAGTGAGCACTGCCATGTCTCCGATTCCTGAGGAGATTATGGTGGGTGAGGTTTGCCCTCCCACCTCCCCCCATTCCAAACAATTATTACAGAAGCACTGTCAAGAGTGCCTGCTGCGTCGTGGTCTGGTACAGGAATTGCAATGAACTTGATCACTAGACACTACAGAGTATTATGAGGAGGTCTGAGAGGATCATCAGGGTTGCCCTACCACCCATCCAAGATATTTATCACGTGCACCATGTACGCAGGGCCCTTAGCATTGCTAAGGTGCCCTTCCTTCCATCCCACAATCTCTTTGACTCCCTACTATCAGGCAGGAGGTACCGTAGCATTAGGACAAGGACTGTGGGGATGGGAAGCAGCCTCTTCCTTCAGGCTGTGAGACAATTGAACTCCCTGCCTTCACCCAGGTCTCATCAATTATGCAGCGCAGGGGACATTCATGACACATTGTAACCTGTGTCGTAAATACACCTTATGCTAATTGTCAATCTTCTGGACTATCTTATTCATTGTTAATTTGTTGGTGGTGATTTACTTTGTGTCATCGGTGAGTTACATGTACCGTGTTGTGCAGCTCGTTGCAGAGGAATGTTGTTTCATTTGGCAGTGTACATGTATGTGGCTGAATGGCAATAAACTTGAACTTGAACTTGAAGACCAATTGCAACTTAAGAGAAAGCACCTCACCTTCAGTATGGACATGTTGCTTTCTTCTGACATTTTCTCCGTTTGCATCAGCACTGGGCTGATGTGGTGTGTCATCCATCTGTAACAAAAAGAGAAAACACTAGAATTACTCAGCACTTCCGGCTGCATTTATGAGAAGAGAAACAGAGTTAACGTTTCTGGCTGAAGACCCAATGACAGAAATGTTAACCAAATCACAAACAAGAGAAAATCTGCAGATGCTGGAAATCCGAGCAGCACACACAAAATGCTGGAGGAACTCAGCATTTGCTCTGAGATCCCCTTCACTCAGTTCATCCGTCTTCACCTCATCTGCTCTCAGGATGAGGCTTTTCATTCTAGAACGAAGGAGATGTCCTCCTTTTTCAAAGAAAAGGGTTTCCCTTCCTCCACCCCATCAATGCTGCCCTCAACTGTGTCTCTTCCATTTCATACATGTCTGCTCTCACCCCATCCTCTCGCCACCCTACCAGGGTTAGGGTTCCTCTTGTCCTCACCTACCACCCCACCAGCTTCTGCGTCCAGCACATAATTCTCTGAACTCCTGCCACCTCCAACAGGATCCCGCCAATAAGCACATCTTTCCCTCCCCACACTCCCCCCACTTTCTGCTTCCTACGTGACTCCCTTGTCCATTCATCCTTTCCCAATGATTTCCCTCCTGGTACTTATCCTTGCAAGCAGAACAAGTGCTACGCTTGCGTCTACATCTCCTCCCTTACTACCATTCAGGGCCCTAAACAGTCTTTCCAGGTGAGGCGACATTTCACCTGAGTGTCTATTGGGGTCATTTCCTGCATTCAGTGTTCTGTGCATCAGTGAGACCCAATATAAATTGGGAGACCGTTTTGCCAAGCATCCTAGTTCAGTCAAAACAAGCGGGATCTCCCAGTGGCCACCCGTTTTAATTCCACTTCCCATTCCAATTCCGATATGTCCATCCATGGCCTCCTCCACTGTTGTGATGAGGCCACACTTAGGTTGGAGGAACAACACCTTATATTACTTCTGGGTAGCCTCCAACCTGATGGCATGAATATCGATTTCTCAAACCCCCTCCTTCCCCATTTCCCATCCCCTTTTCCCTCTCTCACCTCATCTCCTTGCCCACCTATCCCCTCCCTCTGGTGTTCGTTGCCCCTTTTTCTTTCTTCCATGGCCTTCTGTCTCTTTCACCAATCAACTTCCCAGCTCTTTACTTCATCCCTTCCTGTTCAGGTTTCACCAATCACCTGATGGCTCTCTCTCCCCCCACCCCCACCTTTTAAATCTACTCCTCAGCTTTTTTCCTCCATTCCAGCCAAAGGGTTTCTGCCAAAATGTCGACTGTACTTTTTTCCATAGATGCTGCCTGGCCTGCTGAGTTCCCCCAGCAATTTGTGTCAGAAATGCTGTTTCTCTTCCATTTATGTGACCTGATCTGCAGAGTATTTCCTGCACTTTCTGTTTGTACTCTTGATTTCAAGTATCTGCAGTTGTTTTTTTGCTTTTTAATTTTTATCTATCTGTGATATTGGCTCAGTTCCTCTCTCTTTACTTCATCTGCCCCAGTTTCACAGGTTGAACTGGCGTCTCTGGCCACGCCCTAGCTGAGTCATTCCGTCTACTCTATCCGTCCCTCCCCCATCCTCTCTCCAAGTTAAGACCAAATAAGTTTTCTCTCTTTTCCAGTTCTGCTGAACGGTCCTTGACATGAACTTTGTTTCTTTTTCCACAGAAGGTATCCAAGCAGCCAAGTTTCCAGCATATTCCGTTTTTATGACTTTCCCTTTTGTTATCTTCTCCCTGGTCCTACAAAGTCCAATGAAATCATCAATGTAAGAGGATTTGAGAGCCAGTTTTCCCCAGCACAGGAACAAATTGGGTGACCAGGTGTTTGAATCCGAGGGTAAATGGGGAACTTCCAGGCTTGACAACACAGAGACATGGAGGTCGAAGGTATCCTTAATTTAAACAGTTACATGTCCAGCAGGATTTACCAGCAAAATCCTGGCCATTAAGACAGATTAATATGATTTCAGTAAGAAAGAACACATGAATAATTAGTGATTACCTACATGGGAAAGGTATGATATCAATATTTAATATGGCATAAATAAAAGAGGCAAATTATTTTACTATCTCGATTATAATCTTTCAAAGAAAACATGGAAGATTGGAAATTAAGGAAGACGCTATTTTCCTGAAACTTCAGTAAAGGTTTTGATCAGATGCAATGCAGATGTTCAAGAGGAGTTTTTCTACAATATTCACGCTTGACATACAGTATCAGTTGTCCCAGCCTGGGAACTAGATATAGAAAGATCTGCATTTGCTTGGGGACCAGTTATCAGTGATGTTACACACTGATTAGTATTCAGCCCGATGTGATTCACAGTTGTTAATGAATGCAACATAGGCTCTGGGAGAAAAGTATCCGAGTTTGTGGATTACTTCAAAGTGCACGTGAGAGATAACATTCCTGATGATCATTGTCTGAGCTTGTAATCATGGATTATTAACCTACAAAATTGTGGAACAATGTTATGGTGCATGCATGCACAAAATGATTAGAACAGATATTGAAACCAGTGGAAAAGAATAAAAATGTAGTGATGCCTGAACACAGAGTGAGCTTCCAAAAGTACGTTTGCACTAAACATTACGTTACATTTACACTAAATTTGTGACATTTACAACATTTACACTACATTTGTGACATTTACAACACTTACACTACATTTGTGACATTTACACTACAACATTTACACTACATTTGCTTCCACAACTGTAGTGATGCCTGAACACAGAGTAAGCTTCCACAAGAAGTGTGCTGCAGCCTGACAATACTGCTTCTTTATATCATGAGTGCTTATTGCTTAAAGAGTGGCATCTGTGAAGGTGTGGAGTTCAGGAGTAGACCCATTAGGATCTTTCACATGGCCGAGAACGGCTGTAAGGATGGAGGAGTACTTGTGCTAGCATGAGGCATTCACAGAATTTCTGCTTCCCCTGAGTTGCTTTTCATCCATTACCATACACAACTGGACGTATGGCTGTTTATAGACATTGATTACATAAGGTCTTGTAGAGTAACTTCATCAGTTTGCTACCTTATTTTCCAACGCATCACCTGCTGCTTCAAATTTGCCCAGCTGTTCTGAATGAACCAGTGATGCTCACTTAGCATGAAGGGTTCTGATTGTGATCATGTTTCATCCTGCCATTACTGATGGCCCACAACAATGTATGGTGCCCAGTTCTCATCAGTGGGATCTGCTCTTAACATTCTCTAATTAAAAAAGAGAAGTCTACAACAGCAAGCCCACGGTGAAAACAGGACTTGGTCTCCAAGCTCTGAGTTGTGTTCACTGTAACTAGACTCTTTAAAGATCACTGTATCTACGATAAATCGAGTGTCAAGGATTTCCACTGAATCAAATTTGAGAATTGTAGGTGTACAGCTGGTACTACATAGTATACATCTGATAGAGAATGAACTTCACCATGCTCTGCATTTGAGCCAGGAGACACGTGATCAGATCTCTGATATGAGTCAGGACAAAGAAAAGGCTGCATGACTGAGAAAAGCTTCCAACTTAGGATGCCAACCAGAAAACAGGAGTCAGGATATTATGCAAATAATTGCCTCATTCAACAATGAGGTCCACCTACGACCTAACTGTAGACCATTGACATTTGCTGCCTAAATTTACAAATTCAAGTAAATGCCCAGAGAAAGGATAGTGAAAGATTGATGGAAATGCAATCCTATATATGACTTACAACCCTCAGGAAAGGGAGCAAATTGAAATAGAGAGGAGCATTGCAAGAGCTCCTATCCAAATCCGCACCGTGAAAAAATTATGTCGATATCATATCATTCTGACTCTCAAAAAGGCAATGTGATAAATCTGAAGCTCATATTAAACTCATCTAATCTTGGAGTATTAATGGACTTGGCACCACTTGTCACACTGTAATTGCATTGCTTCTATTACTTGCTTTCTGATTACTATGAATTTACAAACCACTTGAATCTAATTTCATGACCTGACTCTTAATGTACAAACATGACAATGAAGAGGTAAAGAAGTAAAATTATCAGAGAAATAAGGAGGGTTCAGCTATAAATAATGTTATATTTAATTCAATCTTAAGATCGGATCTGAAATATGTTTTACTTCACTGTCATTTATAATTCAGTCTTTAAATAGGAAGCCTTCTTCCAGACTAATTTATTATGAATAGCACCTCTTGCAGAAGCTGATGCACAATGTGGATAAAATATAATATCAGAGCTGACAGAATAAGTAAATATAATTAGTGTCATTCAACAATTAAACCAGAGTTTGTACTTTTGATTATTAAACAGTTGGTAAGTCTAATATAAAAATTATGGCAAACTTCTGGTTGAAGAGAGAATACTTATAACTTTTGGTATGATTTAGATTAAATCCAGTAGTGTTGACATTGAAGAAATTTTAAGTTATTTTACATTTTCTAAAGCTCTTATTTCCCACACAACACCCAGGATAATCCACAGGAATACTTTTGAATCTGTAACATAGTTAATAGTGTTTCTCATATAAAAGATGTTGGTGTCACTGGGAAGACCAGCAATTTATGTCCTTTGGGTAATATTTTTGGGATAGTAATAGTGAGCCCTCTTCTTGAACTGCTGCGGTCCTTGGGGTGAATACACTTGTGAATGAGCATGCTGTGTGAAGGCCTGCTTTTGATCTTGATGTGAATATGCAAAATGCTATTAATGAATCCTTGACAACTTGCAATTTGAAGGAACTACATATGAATGCAGGGGCAGAAGTGGAAGGGAATATTTAAAATGGCATACTAGCTTTTTGAGTACTGTGGAAACTGAAACAGAGGCAAACAATTCAGACCTATTCCTGACCTGCTGGTGAAAAGATAGCAGATGGTGCAAATGTTTGGGAAATCAGGAGTCAACATTCATTGTGATGTGGTTTTGTTGTCAATGCGATCATGTGGCTCGTTCAGTTAAGTTTCATGTCTATAATAATTTGCACTAAGTTGATTGTAGGGCACCTGGTAGTTATGTTGCTATTGAATGCCCTGGTTAGACTCCTTTGGAAAAGGCCTCTGTCTGGCACCTAATGTAATTCAAATGTCATCTACCATTGATAAGCCCACACCTCAGTTTTGATTTGATCTTACTGCAATGGAGACAGTGAAATTGAGAATAAAATTAAGTATTATGTAATCCCCGTTCACGAATCCTTAATGGAATGAAGACCGATAATAAAACAGCTAAAAACGTTCAGCTCTAGGACCGTGTCCTATGGCCTATGGATTTCTTGAAGCAAATTCCCAGGGCTAAGGTTATAAATTCCAGCATCACCTCCATATTTTTTATACCAAGTAAGACTCTAGCAACTGGGATAATTTCCTCTCCATTCTTACTAACTTAAGTTTTAATTGCAAAATTATCTAATGCCACACATATTTAAATATTGTCTTGGTGTCACAGTCATATCCTCTCTGAAATTTATCTCTATGTTTATTTTAGGACCTTGGCTATGAAGTGGCAGAGGTCTAAAGATCTGGGAGGAGCTCAGACTGACAGGTTCCAATTGCGTTGTCTGTAACACCTCCTTTCATTCCGCTGATGAGTGACGGGGCAGCAACAGAATGGGGAATGGTGGAGGATGTGGGGGGAGGGTGCGATTACCAGAAGTTAGAGAAATCGATGTTCATGCCATCAGGCTGCCTGAGGATGTACCTTCCGCATACAAGGGGAATAATCACAGCCTGTGGGGCAATTAAATGATTTAATCTGTACTTCTCACTTCCATTCCGACACCATTTCAACTTTACTTCCCATTCCCATCCTGACATGCGAGTCCATGGCCTCCTGTACTGCCGTGATGAAGCCACACTCTGGGTGAAGAAGCAACACCTTACGTTCCTCCAGCCTGATGGCACGAACATCGATTTCCCTAACTTTCGGTAATTGCCCACCCCCCACATCCTCCACCATTCCCCATCCTGTTTTCCTCTCTCACTTTATCTCCTTATCTGTCCATCACCTCCGTCTGGTTCTCCTCCCCTTTCCCTTTCTTCCATGGTCTTCTGTCCTCTCCTATCAGATTCCCCCTTCTCCAGCCCTGTATCTTTCACCAATCAACTTCCCAGCTCTTTACTCCACCCCTCCCCTCTCCTAGTTTCACCTATCACTTGCCACCTTGTACTTCTTCCTCCCCTCCCCACACCTTCTTACTCTGACTTCTCCCTTTCCTTTCCATTCCTGATGAAGGGTCTCAACCCAGAACATCTCTGTTTATGCTTTTCCATAGAGGCTGTCTGGCCTGCTGAGTTCCTTCAGCTTTCTGTGTGTGTTGCAAATAAATAATGATCTTAGCATTTTCATTTTCTGCTATGATAAGGAAATTTGTATTGTAAGTCAAGTTGTTAGGAAGAACTTAATGTTATTATTTTTGTTTCTATTAAAGTCTTGTATGGCAAACAACCAATCCACAAAGTGGTAGTTTTCATTGGGGAACATAATAGCAAGATCAAAGCTTACACAAAATCTCATTTATAAGTAAATCCCTTTTTGCCACAGCTAATTTGATTATCACTTGTTTCATTATTTCGGGGGTTGGTTGACTGAGCAGCATAACAAAAATCACATAAACGTTAAATTAGAGGAAATCTGAGAAAAGAATAAATAACAGTTAAAGAATTGCCCGCTACACAAAGTGTCAATGAAAATAAAACTAATATTAAGAAGACAGATATCTTGCCAAAATGTTGGGGCAGAGAAGACAATATTTCATTCAGGGTATCTTCTGAATGAAATTGGAAAAGCTTGGTCTGAACATCAATATATTGTTTCTGGAGTTCCAACAAACATGACCAAATTATTCCCTGATGAGACATGAAAAAGACTTAGTTTCTTATTAGATTCAGGTACTAATGTTATTACAACAGTAGGGTTATACTGCCTAATTAAATGGCAGGAAAATCACAGAACTAGAATTTTGTTTTCTGGTCAGTAGAGTTTCCCTCTAATTTTATGTTTGCTGTGAAGACCTTTTTAGGTCCTCAATAAGTTTGTTGGAGTAGTATTTTCATCCTTATTATACACAAGACCATAAGGCACAGGAGCAGAATTTGGCCCCAAATCTGCCCCGCCATTCAATCATGGCTGATCCTTTTTTCCCCTCCTCAGGCCCACTTCCCAGCTTTCTCCCTATAACCTTTGATGCCATGTCCAATCAAGAACCTATCAAGCTCTGCCTTAAATACACCCAACGACCCGGCCTCTACAGCTGCCAGTGGTAACAAACTCCACAAACTCACCATCCTCTGGCTAAAGAAATTTCTCCACATCTCTGTTTTAAATGGACACACCTCTATAATGAGGCTGTGCCCTCTTGTCCTAGACTCCATCACTATGGGAAACATCCTCTCCACATCTTCTCTGTCTAGGCCTTTCAATATTCGAAAGGTTTCAATGAGATCCCCTCTCTTTCTTCTAAATTCCAGCGAGTACAGACCTAGAGCTATCAAACATTCCTCGTATGATAACTCTTTAAGTCCCAGAATTATCCTTGTGAAACTCCTTTGAACTCTTTTCAATGCCAGCACATCTTTTCTAAGATGAAGAGTCTAAAACTGTTCACAATACTCAAGATGAGGCCTCACCAGTGCCTTATAAACCCTGAGCATCACATCCCTGCTCTTGTATTCTAGATCATCTTGAAATGAATACTAACATTGCATTTACCTTCCTCACCACCAACTCAACCGGCAAGTTAACCTTTAGGGTGTTCTGCACAAGGACTCCTAAGTCCTTTGCATCTTAGATTCCTGGATTTTCTCCCCATTTAGAAAATAGTCTGCACATTTATTTCTTCTACCAAAATGCATGACCAGGCATTTTCCAACATTGTATTTCATTTGCCACTTTCTTGCCCATTCTCTTAATCTGTCTAAATCCTTCTGCACTAGTCCCAACACCAACTCTTGTGGAACACCACTAATCACCGGCACCCAACCAGTAAAGGATCCTTTTATTCCCACTCACTGCCTCCTACCAATCAGCCAATGATCTAACCATGTTAGTAACTTTCCTGTAATACCATGGGCCCTTAACTTGGTAAGCAGCCTCATATGTGGCACTTTTTCAAAGGTTTTCTGAAAGCCTAAATATACAACATTTACGACAACCCCTTTATCTATCCTACGTGTAATCTCCTCAAAGAATTCCAGCAGGTTAGTCAGGCAAGATTTGCCCTTGAGGAAACCATGCTGACTTTGTCCTGTGTCTCCAAGTACTCCATAAACTCATCCTTAACAATTGACTCCAACACCTTCTCAACCACTGATGTCAGGGGCTAACTGGTCTATAATTTTCTTTCTGCTGCCTTCCTCTTTTCTTATGATGCTACAATTTATGAATAATGGATTTGCTGCAATACAATCTTAATATATAATGGACAACATTGTTTAAAACACTCTCAGATTTTAGTAACACCATGGATCTGATTAAGATGGCACCAGTAAACAATGCAACCAAGGGCAACATCCTTCGGACAGTTCACAAAACTACTACCTTCACTTCTTTTACATGTTCTTTTCCTTTTAAATGTGGTTCTGGTACTGCTGGAGCCTGTGATCTGCATTTGGCACTTTGCTGCCTCCAAAACCATGCAGCCTCAAGGCCAAGGAGCCTGGGGACAGGGCATGAGTCCGTGATTGAAGCCATTTCTCACCAATCTCACTGTTTAAAGTGTCAAGGAAGATTGAAGTCATCGAGGTGAGAACAGAAGGTGAGCAGGTGTTCAGTGCAGTTTACTAGCCTCTCGCTTGCTGCTGCCGGAGGAAGGTATCTGTGTGTGATGGTTTCTCTCCCCCTCTCACTCACTGTTACCAGAGGAAAGTCCTACCTTTGAATGGTCTCTCTCTCTCTCCCTCAGTGCTATTGGAGGACAGTGTTGAAGGCCTGGGTCTTGGGCAAGGTTTGTGGATTGGACTGTGTAGTTCACGTTATGATGTGTCTTTGGTTTCTGGTCACTCCTTTATTTGTTGCTATTTTGTGCAATTTTGATTAAACTGAACAGAGTTGAACAGGATATGTCTGGACTCTTTCGATGACTTTGTGGCTTGGTGCTTTATATTCTGTTTTTTTTTCCCACTCATCATTTTGCCATTTGCACTGTTTTTTTTTTAATATTGCATATGAGGGAGTCTGACAATTTTCTTTGAATAGGTTCCATAGTTTTCTTTGTTTTGTGGCTGTCTGTGGGAAGATGAATCTCAGGGTTGTATACTGCATACAAAATGATAATCAATGTACTGTGAATCTTTGAACCACGTACAGCAATAACTGAAATGCCATACAGTTCAGAGATTAAAGGCATGATTTGCTGAGATCTACTTTAAAAATTCTCTAGTTAAAAACATAAGGAATATGCCACATAATCACACAGAGCCAGAGGATTCTCAGTCATACACTGCATAGCCTTTAGTAGAACGGCATAAAGAGACATTATCTGTCATCCAGTGCGTGGAAGGAAGTTAAGTCAGCAGACAGATTGCATCTGAAATATTAAAAACATTACTAAAAGCACTTTTAGAGAAGTGGACTTGGATGCAATTTTAAAATTCTCGGATAAGGCATTATTGAAAAATGTTGTTTACGGCGATAGGACATAAACTTCAGGAAGATGAAAAAGGGAGACATGGAACAGATGAAGTTTGGAAAGAGTGAACCGTTGGATTTTAGAAGAATAAGTGAGTGAGTAAGGCTTCCCCTGGTCAGGCATGACTATGGTTGTTGCTTCCTAGCTGCCTAGATAAGTAAGCCTTGTTCAGAGGGCTTGGTTGTCTTCCAAGAGCGCACACGATTAAAATTGACAACACAGTGCCACCCATGGTACATCCATGTAGAAAAGGACATTTTGCATTACATGATCAACTGAAAACAGAGCTTGACAAAATGGAATGGTTAGGAGTCATACAGAAAATTGATGAACCAACTGAATGGGTCAATTTGCTTGTCATTGTTGATAAGAAAAATGGAAAACTGAGGATTTGCTTAGATCCAAGAGCCTTGAATCGAGCCATTAAAAGAGAGCATTTCACATTGCCTACTCATGAAGAAACTATGTCACAGTTTGCTAATACTTTAGTAAATTAGATGCATCCTCTGGATTCTGGCATCTTAAACTAGATGAACTGAGTTCAAAGTTGTGTACTTTTAACACTCCTTTTGCGAGATACCTTTGTCTTAGGCTTCCATTTGGAATCACATCAGCTCCTGAAGTGTACCATAAAACCATTCACATGCTATATGAGCACATTGAGGGTATAGATACTTCTATGGATAATATTGTTTGGGGATCATCTAAGCAAGAGAATAATGCCAGACTTAGACAAGTCAACATGCAAGGCAAACCTCAAGTTGAATAAAGACAAATGTCAGCTAGGAGTGACTGAACTTACCTTTGAGGGTGATATCATCAGCAAAGAGGGTGTGCGTCCTGACCACAATGTAAAAAGGATGTTCAAAGGTTTATAGGAATGGTCAACTACATGGGAAAATTCATACCCAATCTTTCGGAACAGCTTGTTCTGTTGAGGCAGCTAACAGAATAGAGAAACGAATGGAGCTGGAATCATGAACAGGAGAGGCATGGCAAAGTTCAAGAAAGTGCTCACCAAAGAACCTGTGTTGAAATTCTGTGATGCTGACAGACCCATCAAAATCTCATGTGATGCATCTCAAGCAGGCTTAAGGGCAGTATTACTCCAAAAACTTGATCAGGAATGGCTACCAGTGGCATATGCATCTCGTGCATTATCCGATCCAAGATGTGCCCAAATTGAAAAAGAGTTGCTCAGCTTTATGGTTGCTTGTGAGAGATTTCATCAGTTTGTGTCAGGGCAATCTATTGATGTTGAAACTGATCATAAGCCTTTGATTGCATTGTTTCACAAACCTTTAAGTGACTGTCCTTTGCGAATTTAGCGAATGATGATCAAATTGCAAAGATATGCGTTGAATATGTCATACATACCTGGAAAATTCATGTACACGGCTGACACACTCTCCAGAGGTGTGGATCCAATGACAAAAGACAGTCACAGGAACGTTATTGATGTTCAGGTATTTATTGATATGGTTCATAGAATCTGTACCTGTTGCTCCCAAAAAGTTGGAACTGCTGCGTCTTGAGACAGAGAAGGACAAAATTCTCAGTCAGGTAATACAAGTGGTGATGGATGGGTGGCCAGATAATAAGCACGGCTGTACCTCATTAGTACAAGTTTATTGGAACCACAGATCAGAACTTTCTGTTGTGGATGGGATATTGTACAAAGGTAGCAGAATCGTAATTCCTAAAAGCCTCTGAAAAGAAATGCTTGGGAAAATTCATGAAGGCCACCTTGGTATTGAAAAGTGTAAGAGAAGGATGCGGGAAGTGATGTTTTGGCCCAGGATGAATCAAGAAATTGTAGAAATGGTGCCTTCTTGTTGAATATGTTTTAAACACCAACCTAGCAATCCTAAGGATCCAATGCATCTGCATCCTAGTCCTCAGAGACTTTATCAGAAGGTAGGTGTTTATCTGTTTGTAACTGACAAACAATGATTATTTATTAATAACATATTACTACTCCTTGTATCCTGAAGGGTGGGTTTGGGCAGAACAACAGCAGAGAATGTAACTAAATGCATGAAATCAGTTTTTTCCAGACATGGTGTACCTGATGAAGTTTTCACAGAGAATGGTCCACAATTCAATGGTGAATGTATGAGATATTTTGCTCGTGAATGGGGCTTTGTTCATACAACATCTCGTCCATTTTCCCCTCTGTCCAATGGATTAGTTGAGAAGTCGGTAGGAATGACCAAGAAACTGATGCACAACGTAGTACTCCACTTGAATGTGGATTTTCACCTGCTCAGCTCTTGATGGGACACCATTTGAGATCTAAACTGCCAGTGAATGAGAGCCTTCTGAGAACAGAGGGAGGTGAACAAGTGAAAAGATGGAAAGATGAACACAAAGAAAAGCAGAAAACATACTTTGACAGAATGATCTAGAAAGCATGGCAATGTAAAACATGGTTGCTGCTAAATAAAAATTCTAGTTTTAATTCTTCCAGAATATGGTTTGTTCTTAGTAACCCATGGTACGTATAAAGAACACAACGTGGTGTCAGAAGTCGATCTGGAAGAATAATATCGAAGCAGGAGAATTGAAGATGATCGAAGAAGAAAAAAAGCGCAATTTGTTTTAGTGTTTGCTGACAGCTTTAAAAATGTAAGTTTTGCAATCTCCACCGATGCTTCAGCTGACTGGAAATGTAGCTGAAAACTGGAAAAGATTTAAACAGCGTTTTGAAATTTATTTATCGGCGATCGGAGCAGAAAATAAATCGGAAAAAACGAAAGCTGCAATCCTACTCCACGTAATAGGGGATGACGCAGTTGAGGTATATAACCATTTTACTTTTTAGAATGGAGATAATTTGAATCTAAAAGCGATAATCAACAAGTTTGAAGCATTTTGTATACTGAAGCGCAGTATGACGTATGAGCACTATAAGTTTTTCACATGTAAACAGAAAGCTGGTCAAACGATTGATCAATTTGTTATGGAATTAAGAAACCACAGTAAAATGTGCGAGTTTGCAGAACTGACAGACTCTCATTAAAGACTGAATTGTTTGCGGCATTCTGGATGATGCTCTGAGAGAAAGACTCTTAAGAGAACCAGACGTAAATTTGGAAAAAGCTTTGATTCTCTGCAAAGCTTCGGAGAACGCGATGTCACAGGTTAAAGAGCTTTTTATTGAGAACTGCAGCATAGACACAGTTAAGGGAAAACATTTTAGAAAAAGTAATGAAGTGACAGCAAAACCAATGGAGAGCAAGACATCATCTGAAAGAAAACCACTTTGTGATCACTGTGGGTGGCAGCACTGAGCTAAAATGTGTCTAGTGTATCGGAAAGTGTGCATCAACCGTGGTAAGAATAATCATTCTTCACGCTGTTGCAGAAGTAGAAAGGAAATAAAACATGTAAATGCAGTGCTTGAAAATTAACTTGAGGAGTTTTATATAGATGAGCTTTGTAAAAACAAAGTAACAATAACTGGACTATGCCATTGCAAGTGAAGCAAAACAGTATTCTGTTTAAACTGGATACTGGAGCACAAGTAAATGTTCCTGCAGAATCTGAGTTTAATGCATTAAAGGCAAGACCAAAGTTATATCAGACAAATATAAAAGTGACTGGGTATTCAGGTGCAGACATTCCAGTTAAAGGAACGTGTGGCGAAAGTATCGCACAAAAATAGTGTGCACATGCTTTCATTTGTGGTCATGCCAAAAAAAGGAACAGTCAATACTTGGCTTATCTGCCTGTGAGAGAGTGAATTTGGTGAAAAGAGTTTTAATCCTGGACAGTGACACAGAGTCAGAATACAGTGACATGATGAAAGAGAGAGAGAGAGAGGAAAGAATTTGATTCCAATGCGGCAAAAGTAAAAAAAGTCAAAGAAAAATCCCAGACCCATCCCTTTGTTACCAGCATCTGACAAAGCATTACCACCAAAACCAAACTTTCTGGTACAGTACAATACTGATCTATCCAGCAGGCGGCGTGGCACACGGCAGCAGCGGCCTTTCAGATCTGGTGCTACTTTAATTTAGTTTTTTTAATTTAATCTTAAAATTTAATTTTAGGGTCAATTAGGGTTTAGGGCAATGGATAACAGAGTGACTATCTACTACCTCCAGATACTGCTACAATACAGATTTTGCACAAAAACAAACCTGCGTGAAAATCTGCTGAGTAGATTGCACGACCTCGTCTTACTGAGGGAATTGGGCCTGCAGTCCTCGGAGTCGCTTGATGCTGGTAGCCGGAGTTGGGGTTGTCATAGACAGTGTGCAAGGAAGCGAGGCGAGTAGGCAGAAGACCACGGCAGGGAAAAAGTAAGCCCTAGCCGGCCAGGGCTCCCGTCCATTCTGCTCTCCAAAGTCCGCTTGCTGAGGGACAATGTAAGCAGCGTGCGAGGAAGTGGAAGCGAGGCAGGGAAAAAGTAAGCCCTAGCTGGCTGGTTCTCCCATCCATTCTGCTCTCAAATGGATATTAAATTGACTACATATCTGTGGCAACGAAATACTCGGCGGGAGTACAGAAATGGATGGAGTCCCAAGCGCTGCCATTCAGCTGATTATTTATGTAACAGATTTTCCCCCAAGCCGTCGGGCTACCAACCTATTGTCCTCTGCTGTGCCTATTGTCCTGTTTATTATTTATTGTAATGCCTGCATTGCTCTGTGTTACTTTATGCAGGCCTGGGTAGGTCTGTAGTCCAGTGTAGTTTTTGTGTTGGTTTATGTAGTTCAGTGTAGTTTTTGTATTGTTCATGTAGCAACGTGGTCCTGAAAAATGTTGTCCCATTTTTAATCCATACTGTAATCCATACTGTAAAAGGGATGGATGGTTTGGAGTTTGTAAAATGTGTGCAGGGTAGTTTTTTACTGCAATACATAGAGGTACCAACTAGAGAAGGGGCAGTGTTGGATCTTCTGTTAGGGTATGAAAAAGGTCAGATGATGGAGGTATGTGTTGGGGAGCGCTTCAGGTCCAGTGATCACAATACCATTAGTTTCAATATAACTATGGAGAAGGATAGGACTGGACCCAGGGTTGAGATTTTTGATTGGAGAAAGGCTAACTTTGAGGAGATGCGAAAGGATTTAGGAGTGGATTGGGACAATTTGTTTTATGGGAAGGATGTAATAGAGAAATGGAGGTCATTTAAAGGTGAAATTTTGAGTGTACAGAATCTTTATGTTCCTGTTAGGTTGAAAGGAAAGGTTAAAAGTTTGAGAGCGCCATGGTTTTCAAGGGATATTGGAAACTTGGTTAGGAAAAAGAGAGATATCTACAATAAATATAGGCAGCATGGAGTAAATGAGGTGCTCGAGGAATATAAAAAATGTAAGAAGGATCTTAAGAAAGAAATTAGAAAAATTAAAAGAAGATATGAGGTTGCTTTGGCAAGTAAGGTGAAAATAAATCCGAAGGGTTTCTACAGTTTTATTAATAGTAAAAGGATAGTGAGGGATAAAATTGGTCCCTTAGAGAATCAGAGTGGACAGCTATATGTGGAGCCGAAAGAGATGGGGGAGATTTTGAACAATTTCTTTTCTTCGGTATTCACTAAGGAGAAGGATATTGAATTGTGTAAGGTAAGGGAAACAAGTAGGGAAGTTATGGAAACTATGACAACTATAGAGGAGTAAGTACTGGTGCTTTTAAGGAATATAAAAGTGGATAAATCTCCAGATCCTGACAGGATATACCCTAGGACCTTGAGGAAAGTTAGTGTAGAAATAGCAGGGGCTCTGACAGAAATATTTGAAATGTCATTAGAAACGGGGATGGTGCCGGAGGATTGGTGTATTGTATCATGTGGTTCCATTGTTTTAAAAGGGTTCTAAGAGTAAACCTAACAATTATAGGCCTGTCAGTTTGATGTCAGTGGGGGGTAAATTAATGGAAAGTATTCTTAAAGATGGTATATATAATTATCTGGATAGACAGGGTCTGATTAGGAACAGTCAGCAGGGATTTGTGCATGGAAGGTCATGTCTGACAAATCTTATTGAATTTTTTGAAGAGGTTACGAGGAAAATTGACGAGGGTAAAGCAGTGGATGTTGTCTATATGAACTTCTGTAAGGCCTTTGACAAGGTTCCGCACGAAAGGTTAGTTAGGAAGGTTCAATTGTTAGGTATTAATATTGAAGTAGTAAAATGGATTCAACAGTGGCTGGATGGGAGATGCCAGAGAGTAGTGGTGGATAACTGTTTGTCAGGTTGGAGACTAGTGACTAGTGGTGTGCCTCATGGATCTGTACTGGGTCCAATGTTGTTTGTCATTTACATTAATGATCTGGATGATGGGGTGGTAAATTGGATTAATAAGTATGCAGATGATATTAAGGTAGGTGGCATTGTGGATAATGAAGTAGGTTTTCAAAGCTTGCAGAGAGATTTAGGCCAGTTAGAAGAGTGGGCTGAAAGATGGCAGATGGAGTTTAATGCAGATAAGTGTGAGGTGCTACATTTTGGTAGGAATAATCCAAATAGGACATACATGGTAAATGGTAGGGCATTGAAGAATGCAGTAGAACAGAGTGATTTAGGAATAATGGTGGATAGTTCCCTGAAGGTGGAATCTCATGTGGATAGGGTGGTGAAGAAAGCTTTTGGTATGCTGGCCTTTATAAATGAGAGCATTGAGTATAGGAGTTGGGATGTAATGTTAAAATTGTACAAGACATTGGTAAGGCTGAATTTGGAGTATTGTGTACAGTTCTGGTCACTGAATTATAGGAAAGATGTCAACAAAATAGAGAGAGTACAGAGAGGATTTACTAGAATGTTACCTGGGTTTCAGCACCCAAGTTACAGGGAAAGGTTGATCAAGTTAGGTCTTTATTCTTCGGAGCGTAGAAGGTTGAGGTGGGACTTGATAGGGGTACTTAAAATTATGAGGGGGATAGATAGATTGACATGGATAGGTTTTTTCCAATGAGAGTAGGGGAGATTCAAACAAGAAGACATGAGTTGAGAGTTAGGGGGCAAAAGTTTAAGGGTAGCATGAGGGAGAATTTCTTTAGTCGGAGAGTGGTAGCTGTGTGGAATGAGCTTCCAGTAGAAGTGGTAGAGGCAGGTTTGGTATTGTCAAGTAAAATTGGTATATGGACAGGAAAGGATTGGAGGGTTATGGGTTGAGTGCTGGCCAGTGGGATTAGGTGAGAGTAAGTATTCAGCATGGACTAGAAGGGCCAAGATGGCCTGTTTCCGTGCTGTATTTGTTATATGGTTATACTGTGGACTGTACCAGCAGTTATGGTCGAAATGACAATAAAAAGCAACTTGACTTGACTTGAAGCCAAAAAGTGACAAGAATCAGGATCCAACTGAAGAAGTGAAAGCACAAAGTGAAGGAATTGAGAATCTTTATTGAAATGTTGAAGTCTCAGCATAAAAAAGAAATTACACAGTTAATGAATGAATTCCAATTTCTTTGCAAGGACCTCAAGAAAGAGCCAACTTCAGAGTTTCATTTAACTAATGCAGACCAGATGATACATGAAAACAACAATGAAACACAAGAACTATGTGAACCACCTAGAAGGTCGACTCATGTTCGTAAACCCTCAGATGGAGACATGCTAAATTCTGCATTTGTTTTGATTAATGTTACTAATTGTTTTTCTTTTTAAGGAAGATGTGATGATATCACATGTCACGTGTCAGAATGTGATTGGACAGAGTCCTGAGCATGTGCAGAAATGACAGGATTATCTAGAAAGCTTGGCAGTGTAAAATGTGGTTGCAGTTTACTATTAAATAAAAGTTCTAGTTATAATTCTTCCAGAATATGCTTTGTTCTTAGTAACCCTCGGTACGTATAAAGAGCACAACAAGCCTGGACAGTACAACATGGAGAGCAAACTGTTGCCCATGTAACAAACTCCCCCTCTCCACACATCTGATGAATCCAAAAGGACAGCAGAGGCCGATATAGTTTGGCACCAGCACTGTTGCAGGAATTGCCAGTCAGCATTGAACTCAACATAGGGTCACCTTAGGGACTCCAGCTCTGGATTTTTCCCTTGGGGTTTACTCCTGAAATCTTCCCCATGAGTGGGTATAGCCACAAGGCAGTGGCGGTTTGAGAGCAGTGTTTTCCTCCTCCTAGATGAGCTTCCAAACTACAGCTGACAAGCCCAATCTGCTCAAAGTGACTGGTTTTAAGGCACTAGTAACCCATCTTTTCCCTTTCTCCTGACACTAGAAATGGTTCCACCAGGCTTAGTAGCTAAACCACACATGAAGGCCAGGTGCTGGACTTGGTTGTCAGAGGCTATTTGAGTTGCACATCATTGGGAGCATTTAATAGGTCGTGGGAGCTTGACCCCATTACTACTCCTGGCTTTAACAACCTTAAGGAATCTTAGAAGAATGAGGCAAGGCAATATGGAGCAAATCACATGAACTTACTAGGTGCGAAAACAACCAAATCTGCATGTTTACATAAGGTAATAGGTCAAGATGAGGTGGTCCTTAAATAAAACGTGCAAACTCCCTGCATTTATAAAAAGGAACTTGGTTTGAGCTAGAAATTTATGCTGAAGATATTTTTAAAACTGTTTGGAATTCAACTGTGGCAGTGTGTCCATTCCAAGCCAGTGTATTTCAACATTATTGCCCATCTTCAGACAGTGTGGTATAGAGATTTACTACATTGAGATGAAGAAGAGTTTTATAACAATGTTGAAGCTTTTAGCTTTGATAAAGGATGGGATGACTTCCAGTTGTTTCTCTTTGGAACTGAGGAAACTGAGAGCAGACTTAACAGAAGTACCTAAAATCATGAAGAACCCGGACAGAATAAACAAGAAAGACTAATTCCCCTTTTCTCAAGGTTCATTAACCAGGCACCATTGATTTGAAGTAACTAACAGAAGGAGAGAGGAGAAAAAGTTCACCCGATGAGTGATTGGGATCTATAAGGGATGGAGAGGCAAATGACATGCAGGAAGTTTGTAGATGAGCTGCACTGTGAAGTGAAGGTCTGCAGACCTATTACAACAAGTTGAATTTGGGGTAGGTAGCCCAAGTGCTTGGTCAGAAGCTAATGCATCTGGAATTGTTGTCCAGTGGTCAGAGGCAGGGCAAGGGGAAGGGAAGGCTGTGCAAGGACCATTTTGGAAAATTATCAGGAAGGTCGGTAGCAATCAACAGGAAAGCAATCAACAAGTGAACCAGCCAAGATGGAAATGGATTTACGCGGCAAAATTTTAGGACAAGAAATTGACAAAGTTGTAAAAGCATATTTAACTGTAAAGTTCCAAAAGAAATCTAATTAATATTGGAAATGGAGGAAGTTGTAGGACTATGAGGAAATATTGTGATTAGCCCTTTTAAAAACTATCACCAAGCCTTTTTCAGATTTCTTTGATTCCATAATTTATTTCTGAATCTTCAGTTTGCATGCATAACTGGAAAAAGCAAAAAAAAGTGCAGAGTAAAAAAATAAATGGGTTTTTTAAATATTCATAGTGATCTTCCAATTTTCCAATTGGCCATGCATTTGTGATAAGTGTTACAGTTCAGAGCTAAGTACTTACAATTTTGATTTAGCAAAGAATTCTTAATTATTCATTCAATGCTTAGCAGTTGGCTGTCATCAAATGAGAATAACTGTTTCTGACAGCGTCAAGAAGTTTAGTTGGTAAGCTGTCTCATTTTGCTGAAACTGGTCTAATTATTTGGGCAGTAGCCTGATCTTGCATAAACAAACACAGCGTGACTGCTAAAGAGTTCTGCACTTTCTGCGCTGGTTTTAAATGAAGCTAATGCTGCTCTATATTACTAACTTGATTACCTCAAATGTGTTTGCCTATTTGTTTAATAAGCAATACTTTAGTTGATGACTTTTTAATATCCCATAAAATGTGGGAAATTATGAAAGACTATTTATGAGAATTTATTAACTGAAATGATTTATCCGCCAGAACCTTAGGAAAACAGCACAGATTGCTGGATAATGTCAAGATATCACAGCTGTTACTTACAAAAATGACTAATACATGATTTTTTATAACAAGCAGAAATGAATCATTTGAAATTTCAAACTGGTTGCAAATAGCAGAGACTCATTTTGCTAATAAGGCAGTTACAGCAAGAATGATCTTGAATTTCACCTTTTTTAGTTTAAATTCTCGTCATAAAAATAAATGGGCCTTTGCTACAAATGTTAGAATAGTTAAAAGTTCTCACACCATTTCTTTAAAGTTGATTATCATGAAATGCCATCTGAGTCAATGGAACTGGAAGTAAATTTAATTAAGGCTTCAAAACAAAGTTGTTTACGTTTCTAATGAAAAAGTTTGAATGGAGTTCAAATCTAGGATCAGTTTTCATCATGATGCATCAGAGTGTAGATGTCATTAACAAAGTCACCATCTATTGCCCTAACAGTGTACAGCTTTTCTTTAACAGAAATTGAAAAATAACACATACTCAAAGTTTATACTGAATATATCAACATCATTTTGTAGTTGTATATTATAATTTAAGCAGTGCAATATATCCAGAGGTGCACTTCAAAAAAGCAATGGGGTATGTAGTTGAGAAGAAGAACTTCAGATATGAAGAGTATGGAAGGGCAGAACTACTTATAAAGGGTATTTCAAACAGGGAAACCACAACTAAAGATAGTACATAAAGTTAACGGAAAGCAATGAAAAGAAGCTACAGGGGCAGGGTTTGTCATAGGATGTGTGGATGAATCATTTTGCAGAGGATGGGTGTGTAAAACTAAATCAGTAAGATATCAGTCAAGGACGAGGATCAAAAATTGCACCAAGATAGGTTGGGGGTAGGAGTACTGGAAGGACCTAGGATATGGTAATAGGGATGTCATAAAATGGAATAAGACTGATGAAGGCTCTCAGCTCAAAACATTGACTATTCATTCCCCTTCTTAAATGCTGCCTGACCTGCTGAGTTCGTCCAGCCTTTTGTGTGCGTTGCTCAAGATTTCCAGCATCTGCAGAAACTCTCGTGTTTGTGTATCAGATATCAATGCATTTGGATGAAGACAAACAAGACGTTCTCAAAATTGATTATAAATGTACAAGAACGCTAAGAAAATACTATTAAATCCAGAAAATGATGCAATTACAAATGCAAACATCTAACCACGTAACATACAAGGAAAAGCAGAAATGTTTAGAAAAAGAACATTCTGTGTCAATACAAGAGAAACTCTGGGGAAACTCATCCACATTTACAATAAAGCATTCAGGAAGGTTTCTCCCATCATGTGTCCAAAGTTATTTAACAGACTTCAACGCCCATGTACATTTCAGATTTGTTGCAATTAAATGATATCACTTCAAATAGTCTGAATTCCAATTATAAATAATATTATCACAATTGTTAAACAACTAATATTATCCAGAGCCTAAATTGATTTGAATTGACTTTATTTCTTACATCCTTCACATACGAGGAGTAAAAATCTTTATGGTACGTCTTCGCCTAAATGTGCAATGTGCAATTTATAGTAATTTATAATAAATAGAACAATCAATGTAACATAGAGTACACTCAAATCAGCATGAGTTAATCAGTCTGATGGCCTGGTGTAAGAAGCTGCCCCGGAGTGTGGTCCTGGCTTTTTTGCTGCAGTACTGTTTCCTGGATCATAGCAGTTGGAATAGATTGTGGTTTGGGTGACTCGGGTCCCCTGTGATCCGACGGGCCCCTTTTAAACACCTGTCCTTGTAAATGTCCTGAATAGTGGGAAGCTCACAACTACAGATGAGCTGGGCTGTCAGCACCACTCTCTGCAGAGTCCTGTGATTAAGGGAAGTACAGTTACCATACCAGGCAGTGATGCAGCCAGTCAGGATGCTCTCAATTGTGCCTCTGTAGAAAGTTCTTAGTATTTGGGGGCCCATACCAAACTTCCTCAACCGTCTGAGGTGAAAGAGCTGCTGTTGTGCCTTTTTCACCACACAGCTGGTGTGTACAGACCATATGAAGTCTTCGGTGATGTGGATGCCAAGGGACTTAAAGCTGTTTACCCTCTCAACCCAAATCCAATTGTGTCAATAGGGGTTAGCTCATCTCCATTCCTCCTGTAATCCACAACCGCTTCCTTTGTTTTGGCAACATTGAGGGAGAGGTTGTTTTCTTGATACCGCTGTGTCAGAGAGATGACTTCTCCCCTCTAGGCCACCTCATTATTGTTTGAAATTAGGCCAATCAATGTAGTGTTGTCAGCAAATTTAATTAGCAGATTGGAGCTGTGGGTGACGACACAGTCATGGGCATATCGGGAGTAAAGGAGGGGACTTAGTACACATCCCCGAGGGGCTCCCGTATTGAGAGTCAGAGGGGTGGAGGTGAGGGAGTCCACTCTTACCACCGGTCATGATAAGGATCTTATCCTGACAGAAGTTCTAACCAGAAATGGACTGCCTGAGAATGTATTGCACACAATACTTAGTGCAGAAGACTATCATCAGTCCCTGTAGCTCTACATCAAATCTCACTCACTCTGTGAAGGCTTAACAGGAAATGTCTACTTGTACAACATAAGGCAACCAGGCAATAATTTGAAGCATGATTTTACGCATGAATGTTGAAGAAAAGTTGAATTAATTGTCAAATATGCCTCTAGCAATGTGTCATTGAGAGAACTGATTTGATGATATTCCTATGTGAATTCTCCAGTCTTTTCCCTGTCATGTTGAGACAGGCTAATACAATTTTAAGTAATCCTGACACAGGGAAGGCAGTTCCCACTGTCTTAACCTCCATTGCTAGTTGCTGTAGCCTTACCACCTATAAGATAGAAGAAAATTAATTTTTGAGTCATCCTTGCCTATCCGTACGTTTCATTTTGGCCTAATCCCAACCCATATGGGGAAGATATACTCTGAAGTTTGATACATGCCTAATTCCACAGACAGAAATATCTCTAGACTTTCTGCAGAACATTAAGCCTGGCTAATGGTGTGGCAAATGGCTTTATATCCTAACTTTAATAAGCTCGCTTGAGAAAAGGACAGAAGTTCTGCCAATGTGATCTGAGAGGAGTAACTGGTAAAGGTGAAGTAAGTAGGCATGTGCCACTGAGAGAGATTCCTTATGTTTCATTCTTTTCTTCCAAATCCAACTCAACATTTCCAAAAGTTTTCGTAACACAAGAGACGCTGCAGATGCTGGAAATCTTGAGTAATGTATAAAAAGTGCTGGAGGAACTCAGCAAATAATCTTCCAGCATTTGGTGTCTGTTGTCAAGGTTCAGTGTTTTTTTTAGGAATGAGATGGTGATGTCAGCAACATACAGGAACCTAAATGCTCATTAAAATGTTATAATTTTAACTTTGTTCTCTTACAGGTATCACAAAAAAAAACCTCAAGCAGCTATTCCAGAAAAGTTCAAATGGGAATTTTCAGTCCTTTTCCTTTATGGTCTAGTTCCATCTACGTAGTGCAATCAGTGAACATGTGGAAGAATATGAGGAAGCGGAAGGGCTGGGGAATACTGATTTCAGAATATGATAGGCAGAACTGCCAGTGTGCAAAATGGCTTCCACACTATAGTGGCAGGGGTACCGGTGACCACATTCCTCTGGCACAACTGAAACACTGTATGGGTAGGACGTAAGAGATCTCTCATGGCTCCAAGGCCAACTGCCATGCCGCACCTCACAGCTGTGGTCTGGTGTCAGTCTTGCTGGAAAATAAACCCCATGTATGGGCAAGTATGAAGACTAATCTAACCACACACTCCATGGGAAGTAAATGTCTAATTTGGCCAAATGAATAGAGAGCTATAGATATGCTCATCATTAAAAGTAGCATTGAAGTCAAATAACTCCATCACATTATTTCTGGAAGGGTGGAACTATAGATCTAATAAGACCATAAGTTATAGGAGGAGAATTAGGCCATTCACCATTCATCGAGTATGCTCTATCACTCATTTTTAAACCCTATTTTCCTGCTTTCTCCATAATCTTTACCTCCCTTACTAATCAAAATCCTATCAATATTTGTCTTAAATATACCCAGTGCCTTGACTTCCATAATACTCTGTGGTAATGAAATTCACAGATTCACCACCCACTGGATGAAGAAATTCAATGTTCAAAGTACTTTGATTATCAAAGTATCTATGCATTTTTCCAACCTCAAGATTCATCCCTTTACAGGCAGCCATGAAACAAAGAATCCCAAAAGAACCCATATAAAATTAAGAAGACTGTTGAACACCGTGTTCAGAGAATAAAAACACATCATGCCCATCAAAAAGAGCCCATTTTAAAAAGACTGTTGAGCACCCAATACGCAGAGATAAAAACACATCATGCAAACAATAAGCACAAGCAAACTTCATTCTAAACTGAAGTCCACAAAGAGAGAATTTTAAAGGGATACCCCTTTATTCTGAGACTGTGCCATCAAATGCTAGATACTCCTACTCGTGGGAATATCCTCTCCACATCCAAAAAATCCAGGGCTTTCAATATCTGGTAGGTTTCAATGAGATTGCCCCCTCATCCCCTGTAATGGCCCAGAGACATCAGACACTCTTCGTAGATGAAGCCTTTAATTTCTGGGATCATTCTTGTGAATCTTGTCTGGAACTTCTCCAGGACTAACACATCGTTCCTTGATTATGGGGTCCAAAATGCTCACAATATTCCAAATGCAATCCAACCCATGCCTTATAGGCCATCGGCGCAATTTCCTTGCTTTTATGTTCCAGTCATTTTGAAATGAATGCTAACATTGCATTTTCCCTCTTTACTACTGACTCACTCTGCAAGTTAGCCTCAAGGAAATTCTGAATAAAGCCTTACAAGTCCCTTGGCATTTCCAATTTCTGAATTTTCTCCCTTTTTTAGAACTTAGCCTTTACCTTTATTCTTCCTGCCAAAGTGCATCTGCAACGTTGTTTTCCAACTGCCACTTCTTTGCCCACTCTCCCAACCTGTTGAAGTCCCTTTGCCAATACCCTGTCTCTTCAAAGCTACTGTTCCTCCATTCATCCTGGTATCGTCAGCAAATGTGGCCACAATGCCGTCACTTCCTTCATTCAGATCATTAACGTACAGAGTGAACAGTTACTATCCCAATACTGACCCCCGCAGAAATCCACTAGTCCTAAAAAGGACCCATTTATTCATTTTTCTCCTCTGCCAATAGACCAACCTTCTGTCCATGCTATTACCTTGCCTCTTACACCACTATCTTACTTAGCACCTTGTCAAATGCTTTTTAAATACCATCCACTGAGTCTGCTTTATCTAAGCTGCTTGATACCTCCTCAAAGAACTTTACAGATTTGTCAGGCAAAACTGCCCCTTTACCAAACCCCACTGACTTCACAATATTTAATAATACACTTCCATACTTGGACATTTCATCCTTAGTTGTTCCATTCCATGCCCTGTGGCGCATTAGGTGGTATTTTTTGCCATTTCCGTAGCATTCGACTGGTTTTTAGTCCAAGTTGCTAGCTCAACACTCAACCTAGCACAGATGGAGAGAATGCAGGGAGCTGGCCAGATTCAAACTCGGGACTATTTGCCTTGAAGTCTGGTGCTGATGCCACTACACCACCAGCTGGCCTTTATCCTTAACAGCTGACTCTAAAATCTTACCAACCACTGAGGTCATTCTATACTTTCCTGTCTGTTTCCCCTCTCCATTCTTAATCAGGGATATGGCATGTGGAATTATCCAGTCCTCTGGGATGCTCCCGGACTCCAATGATTCCTGAAAGAACACTACTAATGCCTCCACTATCACTTCTGCTGCCTCTTTCGGAAACCTGGGGTGTAGTCCATCTGAGCAAGATGATTTATCCATCTTTAGACCTTTCAGCTTCCTCTGCATCTTCTCCTCAAAAATGGCCACAACACTCACCTCCGCCCCCTGACTCTCTCAAATTTCTGGAAAGTTTCCGGTATCTTCCAGTTATAACTAATAAGTTATTTCAAACCTGAATAGCTCTTGATTTTCCCTCATTGAGTTTTGGTGATAGACAAATGAAAAACAATGGCATTGGTATCGAGAAAACAGAAACATGAAATTATACCCAGCAAGTTAGATTTAATGGCTAGAAAAAAAAATAAGACTGGACTGTATGGCTGGTAGATTAATTAAAAAGATTTAAGGCCATAAAATATAGGAGCAGAATTAAGCTATTTGGCTTATCGTGTCTGCTGTGCCATTTCATCTTGGCTGATCCAATCTCCTTCCTTTCTCCCTGTGTCCCTTCATGCCCTGGCCAGTCAAGAACCTGCCTTAAATATACATCAAGACTTGGGCTCCACAGCTGCCTGGGACAAAGAATTCCACAGATTCACCACTCTCTGGCTAAAGAAATTAATCCTCATCTTCATAGAAACATAGAAAATAGGTGCAGGAGTAGGCCATTCAGCCCTTTGAGCCTAAAAGGACACAACCTCTATACTGAGGTTGTGTCCTCTGGTCTTAGACTCTCCTACCATAGGAAACATCCTCTCCACATCAAGGCCTTACACCATTTGATAGGTTTCAATGAGGTCACCCCTCATTAACCATATAACAATCACAGCACGGAAACAGGCCATCTCGGTTCTCCTAATCTGTGCCGAACTCTTAATCTCACCTAGTCCCACCTACCTGCACTAAGCCCATAACCCTCCACTCCTTTCCTGTCCATATACCTATCCAATTTTACCTTAAATGACACAACTGAACTGGCCTCTACTACTTCTACAGGAAGCTCATTCCACACAGAATTCATTCATTCTTCTGAATTCTAGTGAATACAGGCCCAGAGCCATCAAACGCTCTTCATATGACAAGCCATTGAATCCTGGAATAATTTTTGTGAACCTCCTTTAAATTCTCTCCAGTTTCAGTACATTCTTTCTGAGTTATGCTGCCTAAACCTGCTCACAATACTCCAAGTGAGGACTCACCAGTGCTTTATAAAGTCTCAACATTACATCCTTGCTTTTGAAATGAATGTTAACATTGCGTTTACCTTCTTCACCACAGACTCAACCTGAAAATTAACCTTCAGGGAATCCTGCACAAGGACTCCCAAGTCTCCATGCACCTCTGTTTTTTGGTATTTTCTCTCCATTTAGAAGATAATCAACCCTTTCATTTCTTCTACCAAAGTGAATGACCATACACTTCCTAACACTGTATTCCATCTGCCACAACTTTATCCATTCTCTTAATCTGTCTAAGTCCTTTTGTAGCCAGTCTACTTCCTCAAAACTACCGGCCCCGCCACCTAACTGTGTATTGGCTACAAAATTTGCAACAAAGCTATCAATTCCATCATCCAAATCATTGACATAAAATAGAATAGAATTTATTTAAATCTTACATCCACCCCACAACATGAGACAGTAAAAATCTTTGCATTGGCTCCATTGCAATGTACAGACATGTGAATTTAAAAGTGTAATGGCTTGTATAACATAAAAAGAATTGGTCCCAACACAGACCCCTATGGAACACCTCCAGTCACTGACAGCCAACCAGAAAAGGCTTCCTTTATGTTCATGGGCATGTAGCTTGTTAAGAAGCCTCATGTATGGCCTTCTGAAAATCCAAGCACAGTACACAATATCAACCAATTTCCCTTTGTCTATCTTCCTTGTTATTTCTTCAAAGAATTCCAACAGATTTGTCAGGTAAGATTTTCTCTTGAGGAAACCATGCTGACTACAGCCTATTTTATCATGTGCCTCCATGTATCCTGAGACCTCATCTTCAATAATCAACCCCAACATCTTCCCAACCACTGAGATCAGATGAACTGTGTTCTAATTTCCTTTCTTCTGCCTCTCTCCCTTCTTGAAGAGATGACATTTGCAATTTTCCAGTTGTAGAGAACCATTCCAGAAGATCATTACTGATACCTTCACAATCTCTTCAGCCACTTCTTTCTGAACCCTGGGATGTTTACCACCTGGTCCAGGTGACTTATCTACTTTCAGACTTTTCAGTTTCCCAAGAACCTTCTCTCTAGTAATGGTAACTTCGCACACTTCATAACCCCTGACACCTAGAACTTCCACCATCTTGCTGGTGTCTTCCACAGAGAGGATTGATGCAAAATACTCATTCTGTTTGTCCACAATTTCCTTGTCCCCCATTACTACCTCTCCAGCATCATTATCCAGTGGTCCAATATCCACTCTTGCCTCTCTATTATACTGTATGTATCTGGGGAAACATTTGATATCCTCTTTAATATTAACTTTCATATTTTGTATCATTATTTTGTATAATTATTTCATATTCCATCTTTACTTTCTTAATGACTTTTTCAGTTGCCTTCTGTTAGTTTTTAAATACTTCCCAACCCTCTAACTTTCCACTAATATTTGCCCTATTATATGCCCTCTCTTTGACTTTTATGTTGGCTTTGACTTCTCTTTGACTTGGATAGGTTAGGTGAGTGGGCAAATTCATGGCAGATGCAATTTAATGTGGATAAATGTGAGGTTATCCACTTTGGTTGCAAGAACAGGAAAACAGATTATGATCTGAATGGTGGCCGATTAGGAAAAGGGGAGGTGCAATGAGACCTGGGTGTCATTGTACACCAGTCACTGAAGGTGGGCATGCAGGTACAGCAGGTGGTGAAAAAGGCAAATGGTATGTTGGCATTCATAGCAGAAGGATTTGAGTACAGGAGCAGGGAGGTTCTACTGCAGTTGTACAAGGCCTTGGTGAGACCGCACCTAGTGTGCAGTTTTGGTCCCCTAATCTGAGGAAAGACATTCTTGGCATAGTGGGAGTACAAAGAAGGTTCACCAGATTGATTCCTAGGATGGCAGGACTTTCATATGAAGAAAGACTGGATCGACTAGGCTTATACTCACTAGAATTTAGAAGATTGAGGAGGGATCTTATTGAAACATATAAAATTCTAAAGGGATTGGACAGGCTAGATGCAGGAAGATTGTTTCCGATGTTGGGGAAGTCCAGAATGAGGGATCACAGTTTAAGGATAAAGGGGAAGACTTTTAGGACCAAGATGAGGAAAAACTTCTTCACACAGAGAGTGGTGAATCTGTGGAATTCTCTGCCACAGGAAACAGTTGAGGCCGGTTCATTGGCTATATTTAAGAGGAAGTTAGATATGGCCCTTGTGGCTAAAGGGATCAGGGGGTATAGAGAGAAAGCAGGTACAGGGTTCTGTGTTGGATGATCAGCCATGATCATACTGAAAGGCGATGCAGGCTCGAAGGGCCGAATGGCCTACTCCTGCACCTATTTTCTATGTTTCTATGTTTCTTAGCCACAGTTGTGTTATCTTTCCTTTGAAGTACTTCTTCCTCTTATTGATATATGTATCCTGTGCCTTCCAAATTGCTTCCAGAAATACCAGCCATTGCTACTCCGTCATCATTCCTGCCAGTGTTCTTTTCCAGTCAATTCTAGCCAACCCCTCTCTCATGCCTCTGCAGTTCCCTTTACTCCACTCTAATACTGACATAGCTTCAATTAATGTGTTTGAGGGAGGAGAGGTCAGAATTTTATGAAATAAATGCATTAAATGAAAATAAAGCTTTATTTAGATTTTTGAGAAACTTGGGAAGTATACTTTTTTTTAAAGAAAATACTTATGGGCCAGATCCCTCTGGAAATAGTCCACTTCCCTGCATGCCTCCTCCCACTGCTAAGGACTGACGTTGCTGATCATCCAAATTCAAGATGGCCAGTGGAGCCCTGGCAGTGACTTGGCATCAAGCAGAGCGCCCACTCCCTAAACTCATCAGCCTGCTGTGGGAAGGCTGGGCTGGCCTGAGCTCAGCTCGGTCAGAGCCATGGCTTCTGTCCAAACCTCTTGTCAATGGAAACATATTTTAAATGTCTCGGGCATTCAAAGTCTATTAATGCTGATGTGAATAAAGATTAACATTTAAAAAAATGAAGTTAATTAAAACAATAAAAGTTTAAAGCAATGCAATGAAATTGATTAAAATATTAAAATGGTTAAAAACACTTAGGTGGATGAATTAACAGGAAAAATAAGTTTTAAACAAGTTTTAAACAATTACTTACCTTTCATTTCTTAATCTTCAAGCCAAGAATCCTCACTTAAATGGACAGAGTCTGTAAGGCAGGTCAGGGCAGACCTGGGATTGAACTGCTGAATTTCCAGTTCATTTATGGAGAATACCACCAGCTGGACTGGGCACCACATGAGCACAGTGACAAATACCATCCGAGGGATTTCTGGTGCAGCAGTGAAATCAATAATAATGCAGACATTATGCTGTATGTTGCAGTGAAAGTTTGTAAACACCAGCAGGAATCTCTGGGCCAAACCATGCAATTTGAAGTAGGCTCCCTCTATCCCCAAATTTCATTCTGCTGCGGCCCAACTACCCATATCACTTGGTTATCTTCAATTCTATGTACAATGGCATGCAGAAGTTCGGGCACCCCGGTCAATATTTCCATTACTGTGAATAGTTAAGTGAGTAGAAGATGAACTGATCTCCAAAAGTCATAAAGTTAAAGATGAAACATTCTTTTCAACATTTTAAGCAAGACTAGTTAATTATTTTTGTTTTGTACAATTTTAGAGTGACCAAAGGAAAGGAGCACCTCTCAGATAACTTTTATCAAGGTCTCAGACCATAAATAGCTTGTTAGGGCTATGGCTTATTCACAGTCATTGTTAGGAAAGGCCAGGTAATGCAAATTTCAAAGCTTTATAAATACCCTGACACCTCACACCTTGTCCCAACAATCAACAGCCATGGGCTCTTCTAAGCAGCTGCCTAGCACTCTGAAAATTAAAATAAATGAGGCCCACGAAGCAGGAGAAGGCTATAAGAAGATAGCAAAGCGTTTTCAGGTAGCCATTTCCTCAGTTCATAATGTAATTAAGAAATGGCAGTTAACAGGAATGGTGGAGGTGAATTTGGGGTCTGGAAGACCAAGAAAACTTTCCAAGAGAACTGCTTCTAGGATTGCTAGAAAGGCAAATCAAAACCCCCGTTTGAATGCAAAAGACCTTCAGGAAGATTTAGCAGACTCTGGAGTGGTGGTGCATTGTTCTACTGTGCAGCAACACCTGCATAAATATAACCTCCATGGAAGAGTCATCAGAAGAAAACCTTTCCTGCATCCTCACCACAAAATTCAGCATCATAGGTTTGCAAAGGAACATCTAGACAAGCCTGATGCATTTTGGAAACAAGTCCTGTGGACTGATGAAGTTAAAATAGAACTTATTGCCCGCAATGAGCAAAGGTATGTTTGGAGAAAAAGGGGTGCAGCATTTCATGAAGAGAACACCTCTCCAACTGTTGAGCATGGGGGGGTGGATCGATCATGCTTTGGGTTTTTGTTGCAGCCAGTGGCATGCACTGGTAGAGGAAATAATGAATTCACTTAAATACCAGCAAATTCTGGAAGCAAACATCACACCATCTGTAAAAAAGCTGAAGATGAAAAGAGGATGGATTTTACAACAGGATTATGATCCTAAACACACCTCAAAATCCACAATGGACTACCTCAAAAGGTGCAAGCTGAAGGTTTTGCCATGGCCCTCACAGTCCCCCAACCGAAGATCATCGAAGATCTGTGGATAGACCTCAAAAGAGCAGTGCATGCAAGACAGCCCAAAAATCTCATAGAACTAGAAGCCTTTTGCAAGGAAGAATGGGTGAAAATCTCCTAAACAAGAATTGAAAGACTCTTAGCTGGCTACATAAAGTGTTTACAAGCTGTGATACTTGCCAAAGGGGGTGTTACTAAGTACTGACCATGCAGGGTGCCCAAACTTTTGCTTCGGGCCCTTTTCCCTTTTTGTTATTTTGAAACTGTAAAAGATGGAAATAAATAAGTAATCTTGCTTAAGATATTAAAGAACTGTGTCATCTTTAACATTATGACTTTTGGAAATCAGGTTATCTTTTACTCGCTTAGCTATTCACAGTGACAGAAATTTTGAACAGGGGTGCCCAAACTTTTGTATGCCACTGTACTTTCATTTTTTTTACAATGTTATTTTACTCGATGCTAGTAAATCCTTATGTGGAATCTTAATATAGTCAATGCCTTCTGGAATTCTGATGCTACCTCTATCCCCATTCTGGAAATCTATTAATGAGTGAGTGTTCCATGGGAAACAATAATTAATGTATTGATACAAAGGGATAAATGTTCTCTATCACCATCTCAAGTTGCATGAAAAAATTCCTGAATTTAATTGCATTAGCAGTATTAAGTTAACCAGTGTTATATGCTTAGGAACCAAGCCTACAAAAATATAATTGGATCCAGTTACCATTTCTAATTCCGCAGTATGTGCCACTCTGTTACGGTACATTGGTGGCAAAATTTTGAGCCCACGGTCACCCCCACCAGTACTAAACCATGATTTGTGAACCAACTTTACAGAAATAAACTCTATTTTTATTCAGAAACTTACTTAAACCACACGGTTTTGGATCAGCATTAAAATTACTACCAGATGGATAATCGACCTCAGGCATCAATATGTAGGATTTTCACTATAGTGCATTATTTGAGTGCACTTCTGAAATAATAAATGTGTGCCAATAGAATTAGACTGTTCTTAAAACTGTGTTCTTAATCATTTCCTGAGTCTTTGAAAGCTCCTTTATCACAGTGTTTCCATTGCCCCTGAGAGCTTCCCCAGAGTTTTTAAAGGTGTTAAGTTTTCTTGCATTTGAGATCTTTTATTTAGTCAGGACCTGGATAACATACTTTATACAGAAAGCTTGGAGAAATGGCTGGGCTTCTTTAAATTTACCCTCATGCCTTTGAAGATGCAAATAAAGCCCAAGTATATTCTGTTGAACACTACTGTCCTTTGCTGTTAAAGACTTCTATTCATCAGGGTCTCTGAGGTCAGGCAATGAAGATTAAGTCCTGGGCAGCAGTTCCTCCAACACCACAAGCTTCTAACAAATAACACATTTCGCAGTTCTCTTGGTGGGAAGTTCACATGAAGCAGACTGTACTACAGTAATTATGTCTCACTATATCAGTTAGTATGTTGTTCCAGTTGCTTGAAACTTATTACTTGACACTGGGCTCCTGTGCCATTTTAGGATTCCAGAAAGAGCAGCATTTGGACTCCTCTTGACCCTGCCATTCTGACAGAGATTTGCTATTTTCAGCTTCTGCGGCTGACAGAATATAATATTTTCAGAAAGCAGTTTATTCATTCCGCTGTCTGGCGTATTGATCATCAGTAGTTCTATAGAAATATTTTATGTAAGGAGATTGTGCATTGACCATGTGACTGCTGGCTGCCTGCCCTTTGACAAGACAGCTTCTTGCAGAGTGCTTTTGCGTAGTCCTCCATAGGGACTTCTACTCCCAGCTGATAGGCAGCTCCGTGCAGTGTAGGTGCTCTCTGATCAGCTGTGCTTGCTGATGGATGTGGAGCAAGCGCAGAAACACTTGGGAGCTTCTCTAGTGCACAAAATATCTTTCACAACTGGTGAGGCCCCAGCTCCATGTTTACTGGCTGTCACTGATTTCGAGTAGTTGTGCATATCTTTGGCATTCAAAATATCTCAAACCATTAAAAAAATTAATATTATAAGCATTATAATTAAAATACTAAGGACACTTAGACATTTAAACTTACTCACAAGTCAAATAAGAAGGTCTGTTCATCCTTTTATTTGCTGCCAGTTGTTCAAATTATTTAAACAAGGCAGCTATTCTTACCCCAGACATGACAGAACATAGGTTTGCTGGACAGATTGCCATTCCCAACAGCTGGGGAGATCCGCACAAATCTGCTCCACTCCAATAAATTCCAACTGAACTCCGCTGGCACAAAATCTAACATGTCCTGTTTGGTCAAGTAACTCATGAATGGAACTGCTTATATGGTTATGAATATTACTACTATTTTCCAGTCAGTCACAAGTTTAACTGTGTGAGGTAATATTCCTGTATGAGTCCATGGAAGGTACCTCACAGTCAAATAGTGCAGAAAAATATTAGCGACAATAAATAACAAATAAGAATAAACTGATCGATGTGAGGCAGGGAGGGAAGTATTCTGCTCCCATTTGCCAAGTTCCATCTAGATCTCCTTTGTACAGAAGGTTTTCATCACTAGTAGGTAAAGAGAAAGCAACACACAGAAAATGCTGGAGGAACTCTGTGAGCCAGGCAGCATCTGAGGAGCTGCCATTCACAGAGCGGGAGCAGTGAGAGAGGGACTCACAGATCTCACAAAGAGAAAATTAACTTCTCTATATACGTGCTTCCATAAAACAGATTTTAGAAAGCATATTATTCTTGTTTCAATTTGCAAAAGAAACACCATCCAGAACTGCCTTAATTGTCAGCGTGTTATAACTAAAATTTGTTTATATCCTTTGGTTTGATTTGGTAAACTAAAGTGCTCATTTTCTGCTAAAGTCTGGCACTTGTTAACTATATAATTACAAAAAGCCGGTAAAAGGTAACATACACAAAAATACAGGCTAACTGGAAATTTACCAGATTTTAAAGTCTTAGATCAGGAGATGTTAAATTCAAAATATTCCAAAATTTCTCAAATACTACAATGATTTTACATTCTTTTGCTGATTATGTGCTTAAGATATCAGCAAACAAGTTATCTTTATTTTGCGATAGTTTTTCCATAATCATAACAAAGTAACAATTAGTTTTAGTGAGCATTATTAATTGAACGAATGGGACTTAAGTGTCAAACCTTTTTAAGTGTGCTATTCTTTCATTAGAATACAGGATGTGTATCAACATAAATTTATCTTTTATATAATCACTGGCAACAATGTTACTTTTTTTTATAGAGTGAAGAAAATCTCCCGTGCCCACATTTAGTTTTAAATATACAATTAAATGATCAAATTGGGAAAAATCACATTACTTAACAACATGGTTTATGGTCATTTCTATTGACTTTGTAGGCTCCTTCAGGGTTGAGAAACTAGATTTCTGATTACTAGGTGGAAGCAATAAAGAAATTGTGATGATATGATAAACAATTTAATGTGGGGATGTAAATGAAAGAGGTGTGTTTGTTCTCAAAAATATACCATTTGAAATTTGAAGATTTCCAAAATTTGTAATATTAGTATAAACTAAATGACATTTTCTGTTTTGATGTTGCGTTGTTTTGCGTTTCATCTCAGACAGAACCATTTGAGCTGTGATGTTCTCTGTCATTCCATTGTTAAGAACCAGGGGCTCAATTTAATTATGGAGAGGCAGACAGCTGATTGTTTCTTCCCTCCCTCAGGGAATTAGCTATGAAAGTTAATTGAGTCAGATGGTGAAAGTGGGTGACAAGATACTCCAATGTCTTACAGGGTGATGCACCATCTCATGAAGCACCAACCAGATTAGAGAATGCAACATTATCGTCTGTGACTAGTCAGCTTCTGTGAAACAGTAAACAAATCCACCAGGTTTAACTATTGGGTAACCGTAAGTTAGGTGACAACTGTAGAACGGTGATAGAGTTACTGCATTTTTAATTTCGAAAGCCAGGACTAACACAGTACAGAAACATGCTCAAATCCCTCTGCAGAGTTAAGGAATAAAATCCCACAAATTACATTTTTCATAAACTTATTTTAATGGTGACCATGAAACAACTGGTTGTGGTTAAAACACGTCTGGTTCAATAAAACCTTTCTGCGTAGGAAATCTGCCATTAGATAACTGTTCAATGTAAACAAATTATGAATAAAACCAAAGGATCACCCACCACTGACTGCACAGTAGATTTGGAAATGGTGGAGTCTGCCCCAGGTCAGTCTACTTCATAAACGTCTGCTGAGTGAATGTGAATTGAGAAATCTGTCCCACAGACTGTCAAGGCTGTAGCTCAATTGCAGATATTCTTCCAGGATCATACTTTTTGGCCAACGTCCCGGACCAAATCTTGGATTCATTCATATTATTTATGTTCTCTTACATAGGAAGCATCCATTCAGCCCACTGCGTCTATTCCAGTTTTGCAAAGAGTCCCATGGATACCATTTCCCTCATTGTTTCCCTGTAATTAAATATCTCTCACATACGCATCAACCCTACTCTGACGTTCCTACCACCTATCTACAGAAAAACAAAACAACTGTTAACCTGCCAACAAGCATTTAGTTTAGGAGGCTGAAGGAAAGCAGACCATCCAGTCACAGAGACGATGGGACAGGAAGAGCTGAGTTAAATTTGCGTCACTGGAACGGAAGCAGCAGTTCAACCTGCTGCACCCCTGCATTGCACAGCTAATGTGTCACATCAGAATCCGTGGCTGAACCACAGACTTTTAGATCTTCAGGCTAAAGCTTTCTGAATGAGTTTTTTTGGCTCAAGTTCTTGTATTATCTATGTCACGTGGTGTTCAAATAAGGTAGTGAATTCAATGAGTATCAAGTAATAGAATGGCGTATTACCAAGAGGGAACATTTCATATCTCGAATTGATGCATGATACTCATATAAGCTCTGACTCCAGAAAGTCTGCTCTGGTTATTGGTAGGTATACAGAAACCACCCCCCTGTCCCCCATTCAGTTGGAGTATCATGTGTCCTTAAGTGGAGCATAACAGACCCACTACAAACCGCAACGTTGTGGTGGCTCTGGCTGTGGAAGTTAACACTGACTCTGGACCCTATGAAGTCTCTTGAAATTAATATAAAATCAGAAAGCAAACATCCTGCTCTTTACCACTTAGCTGAGCTCATGAATTGTTACTTTTCAATTCTGAAAACACCTGGAACAAATTATGAGAAGCATACAGACAGAACATAATCTAGATACCTAACACCAAAAGCAGCCTGAGAAGCACTAAAGGATGTAGTTGCTTGGGCCTGTGCTAGTTGTTAAGAGAACCAAGCCCTTGAGCTTGCATTTGCCTGTGAATATCCCCATCAGCCTGCCCTTGGGGAGATGAACTTTGATTTCACATTGAAGACACCTCCAAGTTGTGCAACAATGCTGTCTTAACAACTGAGCTGAGTTCACAGCAGATCTGGCAATTCAAGACTGAACGTCCACCAGATTACTCTGCAATGTTTCAAGCAGATTTGTATTCCACAATTTCTAACCTGTGACCTCGCATATACCTCATTCATTCATCAAGCTGGGGATCGACCATGACTCAGTCTGATGTGAGAGAGCCTGGTGATTATGACACTAGCTCAGTAATCAGCCTGGAGACAGGAGTCAAGTCTGTCACAGAATCCAGGGCCACATAACTAGCTGATAAATCTCACCCGGTAATTATTGATAATTTTTTTTACTGACTACACCTATTTTATTATCTACTAAGTTACTAACCATGTTTCAAACACTCCTATCCATATCAGTCCTAGAAATAGCAAACAACAAAGATGCCAGCATTGACCCTTGTGGCCCACACCTATTGCAGTCTGTTATTCTCTGCTTCCTGCCATCCAGCCAATTATAAATCCAGTTAGCTAGACCTACCAGAGCAGCCTGCCGTGCCTTGGTAAAATCCAGGGGTGGCACAGTAATGTAGTGGTTAGTGTAACACTATTATAGCACCTGCTCTAAGGTCAGGATTTCAAATCCTGCTACCATTTGCAAGGCGTTCTGATGTCCTCCCCATGATTCCATGGATTTCCTTTGGGTGCCCCCATTTCCTTCCACATTCCAAAGATGTATGGTTTGAGTTTTGTGCTGTGGGCATGCTATGTTGGTGCCTGAAGTGTGGCAACACTCTCAGGTTGCCCAACACAATCCTCGCCTTGATTTGACACAAACAACACACTTTGCTGTACATGTGACGAATAAATCTTAAATTTATAGACAATACCTCCTGCCCTGCCTTCACATATCCTTTTGGTTACCCTTTCAAGACACTCTAACTGATCTGTTAGACATGATATCCCATCAACAAAACTGTTCTGCATATTCCTTGTCAGGGCTTGTCTATCCAAATATTAGTAGATCCTGTCCCTCAGAATCCCTTCCAGTAACTTACCCACTACTGATGTCAAACTCACTGGCCTGTGGTTCCCTGGCTTGTCTTTGCTGCCCTTCTTAAAAGAAATACAATATTAGCCGCCCTCCATTCTGCCGGAACTTCACTTGTGACCCTAGGTGACGCACATATCTCTACAAGAGCCTCTACAATTTCTTCCCTAACTTCCCTCAAAGCACGAAGATGGATTTAGTCAGGCCCTGGAGATGTATCCACGTTGTTGTGTTTTAAGGCTGCCAACATGTCCTCCGTGGTCCAAGACATAATGACTCATTTGCCTCAATTCCTTAGCATAAATTATCTTCTAAACAATAAAAATACTGACGAGAAATATTCATGAATAATCTCACCTATGTCCTGCTACTCTAAACATAAACAGCCACAGTGATCTTTAAGGGGGGCTATTCTTTCATCCCTGTAACTCTCAATAGAGCTGCAAACTGTTTTGGGAGCCAGATCTCACCCTTCAGCCTAAAGTACAGTGAAGATAGTTTACCATGGCATCGCTTTGGTCCCCATCATCATAGAAGCCAAATTTCAGCTAATTCCATGCACTCCATGAAATATAAAGACACACAACAAGCAAAGGAAGTACAAAAGGTTATAGGACCAGATAACATTCTGGATACAGTGCTGAAGATTTGCATTCTAGAAATAGGGGTTCATCAAATCAAGCATCCAGTATAGTTGGCAATTTGGGGGGAAAAAGACAGATTGAACAAATCCAGCTAATTTTCGCTCTGTTGGCCTGCTCTCAGTCATCAGGAAACTGATGTCAATGGTGTAAACGAACAACACTTATTTACCAATGGCCTAGTTGGTAGAACTCAATTTGGATTTTACTAAACTCACTCAGCTCTTGACTTTTTTTACATTCTTAGTCAGAGAAGAAGCAACAATGTTGAATTCCACAGACAAGGTAGAGTGACTGCTTTTAGATCCTGTGTGGTATCAAACTGGTAAAACTGATGTCAACTGTAAACAATAAAGTCACATTAAACGGGCTGGTATTCTGACTGGCTTCATTTCACCCAAGAATTGTTATTGAAAGAGTTGCTCAGGGCAATATCTTGACTCAACCATCTTCAACTTCATCCACTTTTACCAATTGTCTTCTGGCCCTACAAAGATCAGAACCAGCTGGTATTTACACTATGCTCAATATAGAACTCCTTATAAACTGAAGCTGCACACATTGAACTGGGGTGAAAAGTGGCAAGTAACTTTCATGCTGCTCAACCGCCAACCAGAGGCCATCACTAACAATAGAGAGCCCAACCATGCACCCTTGATATTCAGGGCTATTACCATTGTTGAGTACCTGAGTCAGACGCTGTTGAGTACTTTACCTCCTGACTCTCCACTATTTTCCTGCCATCTTTAGGGCACATCTGCAGTGTGCTGCAATCCACTTACGTGGATGAACACCCGTCAACTTCTGAACAGCTCCATACCCCAAGTCAAAGCAGTATCTGGCTGGGAGATCATCCACCAATTTAAACATATACAGTCTCCCCCAGTGGCACACCATGGTGTCCTCTAAAGTTGAGAAGTTTAGAAAAGTGAAAGGAAATTAATTCTAAACTTGTAAAATACCAAAGAGTTTGAAAAGTCAGCACGATTTTGATGAAGGCCAAGCAAGCTCAGGAAACCTACATAATTCACTTGTTTTAACTACTCCAGGAGCACCTCCAAAACATTTGAAATCCATCATCTAGAAAAAAGGAACATGAAAACATGGATACTCAAAAGTTTCCTTTCAAATCATACACTACCTTTCTAAAGAACCACCATTCCTTCATTGCAGCTGGTTTTAAATGTTTGAATTTTTATCCAGCTTAACTATGCTATGTTATCTTCACCAAAAGGACTGCATCATTTCAAGGAAGCATTCCACTATCATCTTTGTAAAGGATTGGTGGTAAGTAACAAACACTGGCCTTTCCATTGACACCAAGCTCCAGTAAATTAATAAAGGAACAGGATTAGCCTCTGCTGTTATGATACCGATGATGAATAACCAATTGAAGATTAGGCATGGGTAGCAGAAGGGGGCAGTGAGCTGATGAACCACATTCCGACATTCGTCACATTGATAAAAAAAATAGGAGAGAAAATTAGTTGAAGTAAATTAATTTTATTTTCAGGTTAAATACACGTTTCATATTGTAGCTTTGCTTGTTAACATTTATGATGTGATTGGTGATATCGGACTACTTGCACACAATTTTAATTAATTGACATGATTTTAAATCAAAATTTACCATTTTATAATATAAAAGAGAAATATCAGCTCCCTGGGCTGCAGGCCCTTTGCACAAATTTATGGAAATGACTGTCAAGATCAACAAAAGCATCAATCTGACAGGAAGCAAAGGCACAGGGTCACTGAATTTTCTGTTCAGTGCGATGTACAGACAAGTATTATTTTACAAGTTTATGCTGTGATATAACTGCAAAATGAAAGTACTGTGGAAGGTGGGAAAATACCAGATTAGAACTAAAAACCCAGACTAAAATATGGATTAGAATGTAAGAAATATCACCAGCATTATCAACAGGGTCAATTTATGAAGTAATTAAGCACAAGAACGGATGTACATTTAAACATAGTATAACAGAGGTCCCAAGTATTAAACATCATATATAAGAGTTGTGTTCATACACTGGCCTAATGAAAAGTCAGGACTGTGATACTGATCAGTCGGAAACAATTATACTCGAACTTTTAACTTTCTGGTTCTTTTTTTTTAAAATTGGGCTTAAAAAAATTTACTCAGTGTTATATTTGGAGGTACAAAGAGGACGTACTGCTGGAAGAAGTGCTGGTGGAGGCTTGCTTAAATGAGTACAATGCTTAGCAGAAACAAAACACAAAACATAAAGCTGTCAGTTTCCTCAAGCACAGAATTCACATGTAAATGTGACATTTAATGGCAAGGCAAACTAATTTTTCTTCAGTCCAGCCTGTTACGTGAGTAGAATTAAAATAACAAAATCCTGCTCATTTCTGCAGAGAAACTGCCAGAGGAGGAAAGGTGTAAGTATTATTCAATCCAAATTAAATTATGATCCTTTATTTACATGCAAAATATTAATCTAAATCAAAGTTGGATTACAGTGAATCTAAACCTAAGGAGTACAAGGTGGCATGTGTTTCAATTTATATGTTAAAATTCGATTCTATCTTTTACGCAATAATACTTCAACAGTATTATGGAGCAAATCTTAATAAGATGGAAGTGACAAAAACATTTGACATTTTAATTTGTGTTTAGATGATGTTTTCTATAATTCTGGGGCTGTTGCTTGGGAGGTGCTGTATTCAGCAGGTCTCCCTAGTGTTTCAGCTTGAACTGGACAAAGGCATGGGATCACTGAGAGTTCATTCAGTTTTTCCTACAGGGAAATTTCAGTGATTGGAAACTAAGGATCTTGTACGAAAGAAAGGTATGCACAGCAGAGCACACAGGCACTCCCTGGAATGATGGAATATTGCATTGAACTGGAGAGTGATCTACTGTGTATATACTATAATATCAACAGAGGACATTGCAGCAAATATAGACTTAAAATATCATCATTACCAACTTTTCAATTCATAGTGTGCAAAATTATCCACTCTTATTTTAATCAAAACCCATATGAGATTGCATAACTAAGAAATCAAAAGACACTATACATCTTTGACAAATGTCTTTTACAGCCATAAACATGTTGGTGCATAACCAAGAGTCAATCTATGATATACGGCAAAAAATACCTTTTACCTGACTCAGTTATGCTTTTGTAAGTAAATTAGACTCAAGATTTACCTGTAAATTAGATTTTAAAGCTCAGACCACTATTCAATAGAGAATCATATCATTCATCTCCAGGGAACGAGACTCACCTTAAGATTTAAAGGGGTGTAACTTGTGAACCTGAATAGGTTAAATGTGAGAAACAAAAGTAATAATTCTGGTGGCAGTATAGCTTATAAGACATTTAAGATACAGGAGAATCTCACTGCACTTTTTGCTCTCTACTTGACATTTGACTTAGAACCCAAAAAAATCAATTTTTGAGAGGCAAATCCATACTTAACTAGAGCAGACGCATTAATCCTGTGGCTACAAGTGCAGGTCAGAGGTCAAGCATCTTCTTGACTCATCTCCTCCACACCCCTCCCCCACCTCACAATCTCCCCAGAGCCTTTTTGCCATCTACAATGCACAGATATGGAGTGTGACAGAATACTCTTCCCTCTTCTAGAGGAGTCCAGTTACAACACTCAAGCAATCGAAGGCATCGGCAGCCCATCCTCCACCAAAAACATTTATAACCTGCAACACTGTCACACTGTAGCTGTAGTGCATACCCCCTACAAAATATACTGTGTAAAAAAAACTGTGTAGGTTCTTTCAATAGAGCTTCTTACAATGTAAACTCTACAATGTACAAGGATAAGGGAAGTAGGTACATAGCAACTCCTGCAGTTGCAAGATCCCCTTCGAGTTGTCACGTCAATAATCTGGTTATGAATTGCAGGTCCTTCATCACCACTGGCTCTTAATGCAGTAACACACTGTCAAGCAAAACTCTGAGAATACCTTCAAAAGTCCATGGCAATGGCTCACTACCACCTTCTCTCTTTCAAATGCAATTGGAGATGGGTAATTAATAACATGCTCTTACTGAGTTTAAAAAAGGTCCCCCCCTTTTGGAAAAGATATTATACCTGTGCAAAAAAATAATACTTTATGAAAAAAAGAACTTTTCTTTTCATTTGACATTCCTTATGCTAGAATTATGCTAGAAACCTCTTCCCATTAAAATAAAAGTAGTTGTGATAAAGCTGGAGGTTTAACACAGAGCATCAAATTTCTTCATCCTACTGAAGTCTGATGGGGAGTGCTGAGTATGAAAATTTGAAAGGCAGATGGATTTGGAAGCAGTACTGAGACTGAAACCATTCCTCTCATCTATTTTGGACATCTTTATTTCGTAACAACACTGTCTAGTCAGTGCATTTTAAGGGGCTTTATGAAAAGAAGTAAAAAGAACAAGAGTAAGGAAGTCAAAGTTAACTTTGTAAAACACTCAGCTACAATTGGACCATCAAGTCTCATTCCAGGTACTAAATTTTAGGAGAGCAAATGCTTAAAGATACTGCAGAAATTATTTACTAAAATAATTCAAAGGATGAGGGATCTTAATTAGTGAATTAGTGTATCGAGGTAGAATGAACAACTTGCCATGCATACCATTCATACTGATCACTTTTCCATTCAAGGTTTTCCATTCATGGTGCACTGAGGTCATATAAGGTCAAATGATAACAGTGTGCAGAATTCATTGTCACATTAATGGAGCAAGTGCTTGAACCTGGTGCTACGTGCTTTCAGGCTTTTGGATCTTCTGCCCAATGGGTGAAGCGGGAAGAGAGAATGTAGGCATGAGTTGGTTCTTTGATTATGCTAGTTGTTTCATCAAGACAGCGAGAAGTATGGATGGAGTTCATGGGGGGGAGGCTCATTACCATACTGTGTGCACAGCTCCCTGCTGTGTTCACAAGCAGAGCAGTGCAGTTTCTTGCATTCACAAACAGAGCAGTTGCCATACCAAGCTGTGATGTATCCGGATAGGATGCATTCTATGATGCATCAATAAAAAAATGAGAGTTAAAGGGGACATGCCAAATTTCTTGAGCCTTTTCATGAAGTAGGCATACTGGTGAGCTTTCTTGACCATAACATCTACATAGCTGGACCAGGATAAACTATTGCCAATGTTCACTCCTAGGAAAATGAAGCTCCCAAACCTGTCAATCTCAGCATCATTGCTATAAACAGATGCACTTCTTCCAGAAGTCAATGACTAGCTCTTGCTGATGTTGAGGGAAAGGCTGTTGTCAGGACAGCATGTCACTGGGCTCTCAATTGTTTTCCTCTACTCGGACTCAGCATTGGAGATACAGCCCCTACAATGGTATCAGCTGAAAACTTGTAAATAGAGTTAGAACAGAATCTAGGCACACGGTTGTGAGTGTACAGGGAACAGAGCAGAGGGTTGAGGATACAACCTTGTATTCCCAATGTGGTGAATAATTGTGGCGGAGTTGTTGCTGTCTACCTTTACCCTTGGTCAGAAAGTCAAGCATCCAGTTGCAAAGGGAAATGTTGAATGCCAGGTCAAGGGTTGGAACTGGGATTGCTTGGAATTAAAGTACAGAATTCAATAAACAATAGTCTAACATAACCCTGATGCTCCAGATATGAATGCAGGGCTATGGAGATGGCTTCTGCTGTAGACCTGTTTCAGAGGTAGGCAAATTGCAGTGAGTCAAGTTTGTCTTGGAGGCTGGATTTAATGCATGCCGTGCCAACCTCTTGAACCACTTCACAAGGTTCTTAAAGTGGGAGGAAACACCAGATTGAAGAAGGGCGAGGTTAAGAAAAGTCTGCAAATACCCCTGCCAGCTGATCTGCACAGGATCTAAGGACTTGGTCAGGGACACCACCCAGGCCTAATGTTTTAAATGGGTTTAGCTTTTCCATTCAAGGACATTGGTGTTTTCGTACCAGGCCATGATGCAACCAGTCATTGTATTCTCAACAGTTTACCTATAGAAGTTTGTCCAAATTTTAGATGACATCTCGATTCTCTGCAAACTTCTAAGAAAGTAGAGGCTCTGCTTTACCTTCTTTGTAATGGCACTTATGTGCTAATCATTGGACAGATGCTCTGAAATGATAATACTGAGGAAATTAGAGTCACTGACCCTCTCCACCTCTGATGCCCTGATACAAAATGGCCCATGGATCTCCAGTTTCCTCCGTCTGTAGTCAATAATCAGCATTTTGGTTTTGCTGACCTTGAGTGGGAGTTGTTGTTGTGAGACCACTGAGACAGATTTTCAATCTCCCTCTTATATGCTGATTCATCACCACCTCGGAGTCCAGCTTTGATGTAGGGTTATGGTGATTGGCTTTGCTATTAGGGTAGCATTAGTCCACATGTAGGTTCAAGAATAGCAACATTTAATCTAATGTTAGCATTCATTTCAAGAGCTCTAGAATACAAGAGCAGGGATATGATGCTGAGGCTTTATAAGGCACTGGTGAGACCTCACCTTGACTATTGTGTACATTTTTGGGCTCCTCATCTTAGAAGAGATGTGCTAGCATTGGAGAGGGTCTAGAGGAGGTTCACAAGGATGATTCCAGGAATGAAAGGGTTATCATATGAAGAATGTTTGATGGATGTGGGTCTGTACTCGCTGGAATTGAGAAGGATGGGGGGGGGGGTGGTATCTCAGTGAAACCTTTCAAATGTTGAAAGGCCTAGTCAGACTAGATGTGGAAAGGATGTTTCCCATGGTGGGAGAGTCAAGGACAAGAGGGTACAGCCTCAGGATAGAAGAGCGTCCATTCAAAACAGAAATGTGGATAAATTTCTTTTGCAAGGGGGTGGTGAATTTGTGGAATTTGTTGCCACCTGCAGCTGCATGGTCCAGGTAGCTGTGTGTATTTAAGGCAGAGATTGATAGGTTCTTGATTGGACATGGCATCAAAGGTTACAGGGAGAAGGCCGAGAAATGGGGTTGAGGAGGAGAAAAAAAGGATCAGCCATGATTAAATGGAAGAGCAGACTTAATGGGCCAGATGTCCTAATTCTGCACTATGTCTTATCACCTAATTAGGAAGGCTAACAGAATGTTATTTCTTGTGAAGAGGAGGGGGGAATGTAAGGAAAGAGATTACGTTTTAGATACATGGGGCATGGGTGATTACTCATCAGGAAGACTAGGTACAGTATTGATTTCCTCGTGCAAGGATGTTGAGACATTGAAGATAGTTCTCAAAGGTTTCCTAGGCTGATATCTGGAATGGAAGGGGTGTTTTATGAAGAAAGGTTGGACAGACTGGACTAATATATAGAGGCAACTTGATTGAAGCATATAAAATTCAGAAGATCTCAACAGGATGGATATAAGGGGATGTTATGTGATCTTGTGGGAAACACGATCTTGTGATCTTGTGCCAGAAACAAGTATTAGTATTTTTAAAAAAAGTCACATATTAATTTTTTTTCTCTCAGGGGGTTGTGAATTTTTGGAACTTTCTTTCTGAAAAGTCTGAATATCCTTAAAGCAGAGGTTGGTAGACTCTTGAAAAGTTAGTAGGTTAAAAGTTACCAGGATAAAAGGAAAGGGGATTACAGTCAGGTCAAGCATGATCTCATTAACTAGTGTGCCAGCCTAGAGGGGCTGAATGGTCAACTCCTGCTCCTAATTCATTTGTTTCATGTAGCACATCTCTCAGTTCTCTGGATACCAACATTTACTTGTTTCTCATCATTTAAAACATGTTATCTTACCATTATTCCTATCAAAGTAAATAAATGTCAGTTTTTCACATATTAAACTCCACTAACAACCTACTTTGCTTCTTAAAATCCAACCCTATGTCCCTGCTGTGAGAGATGGAAATGGGTAAGACCGACCAGCAGGGCTCTGGTGAAGCTGCAGAGGTCAATCCCCTGTACAGTGAATACAATGGATTACAGAACTCCAACCATGCCATGGACATTGTGAGCACAATGGAGATGGGAAGTCATCAAGGGGCTTATGCCCCACTAAGGACCCAGGAAGAACAACAACACCTACTTTGCCACTACTGCAAACTATCTTCAACCATTCAGACTCATCTTCCTTTTTACAGCTGACTTTCTCAGATAGGCTATGATCATTAACAAATTAGATTACATTACAGTCCACCCTTTTGTCCAAATCTTTAATAAACTCAGATATACTCTGATCAACTTGAAAGACTCCCCTAAGAAAGACATTCAAATAATTTAATTGAAGTTGAAATTATTTGATGTAAAACAATTTTAAACATGTCAAAGTTCACATAAAATGTTACTTTACTCAAATGTCCAAAAGAACGTAAGACATAGGAGTAGAACGTGGCCATTTGCCCCACGGTGTCTGCTCCACTATTCATTCATGGCTGATATATTTCAGCCTCAAATTGTCAAAATTGCAGATGCTCAGAAGTTACTTTCTGACAAATAGATTGGAAAAAAAACTCATTTCAGCTGATACTGTGACAAAAAAAGAACTATAAGTAAAATACTTGATGGCTGCTATGGGCGTGAATACCTTTGGAGAGAGCAAGTTTCCAGAGCAATATGAAATTATCTATTTCAAACTCCAGAAATACTGGTTCAGCTTATAGCTCTGCATTTACATTCCTCTATGCAAGAGAGTACCAAGGAAGGGGTGACATATATTGGTATTTCTTTTACATTTTCTGTATGGCCATTTAGATAAAGTCATAGGTAAGTACAGCACAGAAACAGGCCCTTCGTTCCATCTAGTCCATGCTGAAACCATTTAAGTTGCCTACTGCCATCAACATGCACCGGGACAATAGCCCTTCATACCCTTACCATCCATGTACCCATCCAAACTTCTCTTAAACGTTTAAATCGAGCTTGCATGCACCACGTGCTAGCAGCTCATTCCACACTCTCACAACCCTCTGAGTAAAGAAGTTTCCCCTCACATTCCTGTAAAACTTCTCACCTTTCACCCTTAAGCCATGACCTCTGGTTGTAGTCGCACCCAATCTCAGTGGAAAAAGCCTGCTTCCATTTACCCTATCTATACCCCTCATAATTTTGTATACCTCTATCA